>NW_011967174.1:1071506-1099430 GCF_000949405.1 Vollenhovia emeryi
TCAATTATAATCGACACCGTCAAAATGACGTCGATTCGACATCATTTCGACATCGATCAACAAATCATTTCTCATATAATGATTCAAATGATTTTATTCTCCAAATAATTATATTGTATTTTTGAAACGTCAATTATAGTCGATTATAATCGATACCGTGAAATGGACGTCGATTCGACATCGTTTCGATATCGACCGGCGAGTCCATTTCATGCTGGGATAATCTTCGATTTGAGAATATGTTATTTTCTATTCAATATTATCTCCTATCCATTCAAGAAAATTATTCTTAATTAATAAGCATATATTTTTCTTGATCGATTTATTATATATAAAATTGCTTTATTCGAACAAGCGTTTTTCCTTGAACGCAATATAATCTCAATTCAAGATCTTCACGTTGAAACTAAACATATTTTTAAAAGAAGAATATTCTTTTTTTTCTTGCGATAGGCACTAATTGTAAGATCCTGCCTGAGATCCGTATCAGGTGGTTCTTATTATTTATGTTATTTATGTATAATTTAGTTAATTTATTCTAATCTACTTTATACATTTTTAACAATTTGTTCATAATAATACCGGATAAAATTTTTTAATTGTGTAGAACTGCTGCGACATTGTATATACCGGATTTATACGTCGTTAAATTAAAATTAAGAGATTTCTGAATATTCTTCTCGACGTATCGAACGGCACGCACAGAGGCATAACGAGAGTGTCAGTGCCACCATTAAAAATGGACGTAAATGGATTATGTCAGAGTCCTTTTCTCTTTTTGCCTTCCCCTCTTTTATTTCACTCGTGTCAGTCGATATTGTCGTGCGTCTGTTAGTTCGTGCCCGAGACAAAACCGACCGGATACAAACTGTCTCGACCAAATTGATCGACATGCCTGACTGCCTCCCGAGATCCTACGAAAACTCGAGAAAACAAGAAAAAGAGGTGGAGAGTCGAGCTGTAACACAGCACGTCGACCAACTTGTGCGAAAGTGCGACTACTTGTATATTGAGACTCCTGTAAATAGAATTTATCTCCGGGTCGTGCACACGTGACATGACACATTCGTATCTTCGGCGAATCATCGCCTGTCTGCGCCGGAAACCTTTCGCGTCATCAAATTACAGTGAATATCTAAGAAGTACTCGTAATGACCTCGTCTCTGATTAGTTGGGCGGGAGAACCATTATTTATATCAAAAGAAAAGGACCCAAGAAAATATATAAGAGAAAATTGTACGGAAATTTCACGCGAAATCATTTTTACATAATAATAAAGTGGAATTCGAGAAACAAATTATGTATTCCACGTCTTGCACGTCATCTTCTGCGAGCTGCAGTCATTTATTTCATTATCGACAAATAAATGGCACGCATCTCAATCGGAGAACGTTATATAAAATGAGGATAGCGCCAAAGGAATACTTTTCAGAAAAAAGTAAGATTGACGGCTATTCGCTATGCTTTGAATACGTTCCACCTTGCGCTAAATTGCATCCGCTCTCAGTTATATGCGCGCTCAATCCGCCTCCTTTTGCCCGGTCGCGAATTAAAGGGAAATCGAGATCGCTGAACGGCGCGCACGGGGGTCATATTGCCGTACAAAGAGTCGCGTTTCCAGAGCGCTTTCGGGTTGACCTAAGCAGAAAATGGCGTATCTTCGTGACAGCGACGAAAGGTCAAAGCCACTGAAAGCTCGCTTACGCTGCTTACCGCCTGGCAAATTGTGCTTGGAGATGTTTTATGTACCGCCTAGCTCGTCGTAAGCTTGCACTCTCCCTTTTTCTCCCGACGGATATTCCTGCAGGTTGTAAGGGAAACAAGCAAAAAGTCCTGGAGAGGAGCGCGCGCGCGCGCAAGAGAGAGAGAGAGAGAGATGCTGCCCCGTCTCGTTCCTTTCGCTATTCGTACACGCTGATTTCTAAGCTGGCGCAACATTGCCAGCGCCGTCCTTTCTTGCCACGTAATTTCTCTTGCCTGCGGTAGGAAGAGCCGAGATGTTCTTGCATCTGGAAATTGTGGGACGAATTTGGTTATCTCGCTGCAGATTGCGTCGATTGTTCTTAGAGACGTGTCGTGAAAATTTCAGTTCAGTTTTAGATAGTTTGAGCTACAAGACGATTAAAAACTATGTACTCGTAGGAGATTTCTGTCTCCAAGCGAAATGCCTCGAGTCTTTGTAATTTGAAAGACACACGCGACAAAGAAATCAATTGTAAAGTGATATATAATGTAAACTCGAGTCTAAAACCATTTCCAAATTTAAATTAAATTTATTAAACGTAAATAACATTGTTATTAATCATTATTTATCTTTTTATTAAAGATTATAAGAATACTATCGTAAGTTGGAATTTTTGTTCGCGAGTAAAGCCCTTCCTTTCTTTTGCTTTTCTAATAATGAGAAAGAAAAAAAGAAGAACGATAGACACTGAGATTTCTGTCTGAGATTCGCGAGACGTGCGTGTCTTTTATATCTACACTCTGCAGTCAGTCAACTTACTATTGGTAGAGGAAAAGAACATCTCTTTAATTAAGCACCGTTATTATTATAATCGTAAGTAATTCTGCGCTAAATGTAACCCATTTATTTATCATATTACCGCCGCAATAAAGTGACACGATAGCACGTCGAGCACGTGATATTCCTGCACTTGTAATCTTGGTTGCAAGTCGAGAGTTCGGAACTATAAGATTTTCGTGGCTAAGTTACGAAGGATTCTGACCCCGAGGGGCCAAACGTAGGAGCTGCAGGATATTTAATTTTCCTCGACGGAGGTGCACTGTGTAGATATAAAAGGCGCGAAACGATAACCACGAAAGGAGGGAGAGGAGAGAGAGGAGAGAGAGAGAGAGAGAGAGAGAGAGAGAGAGAGAGAGAGAGAGAGAGAGAGAGAGAGAGAGAAAATGTACGATAAAACAGACGTATAGAAATACGCGAGCGTATTTCTAATTCATGCTTAAAAACCTCCCATTTCTTGTTTTCTCTAACTCTTAAATAGCAAAATTATCTCTCGGGATGTCGATTTTAGATAATTTTCACCGTAACATTTTTAAACCTGGGGATGTAAGAATTTAATACTGCACTTAAAAATTTTCACACAATAAAATGTTTTATAACTTCTTTTTTTTCTAAGAGACTTTAATAAAAAATTATCATATGCTTCTTACTATAATTGTATATAAATTACAGAAATGAAATTAATCGACGCAACTGACTATGAAATTTTCTTTTGTTTCAAAAGAACGATATTTCGACCACAAGGTTTCGGTCCTTTTCAAGTTACAATTTAGTAATACGAGCCGTATAATAAAATTGCGCGTGATCGTCGCTAAAGAAGCACGTCATAATTCGCTTCTTTAACGAAGATCAAACAAGCAATTTTATTATGCGACTCATATTATCAAATTGTAACTTGAAAAGGACCGAAACCCTGCGGTTGAAACGTCGTTGCTTTGAGACAAAAGAGAATTTCATAGTCAGTTGCGTCGAATAATTTCATCTCTGTGATTTCCACTGACGATAAAAGGACTTTAGTCTTATGCAAGTTAATCGAAAATAAAATATCTATAACGATTATTAAAACAAGTAACAATCAATGAAATAAGATTTTTTGCGGTATTTCCGAAACGCTATGTTGGCAGCATTTACTTGAGAACTCTTTCAGAACACATTAGATAAATGCCAAAGAATAATACATGATATTCCTGTTATTCACACATGCACACTTTGTATCAGAGTGTTTTGTAAAGAATCGGCGCGTGCTAGATGCAAAATTATGAAATACAGTATCTTATCTTCTTTTTCCAAGTGAGAAACTCAAGAGAAGCCCGAGAGCGATAATAGAAAATGGGGGCAAGTTCTTGGTTGTCGTACATAGCGCGTCGGATCAGAAGATCGACCCTTATCAGCCGCTTAATATTCGGAACTTCGTCTACCCAATGTCCCCCTCTCGTACGGAGGGATCATGTCATTCTAAACCGAGGTGACTTCCAGAAGGATGCGATGGGGAATAATTAATGAAAGGGGTGAGAGCATTCTCTAACCGGAAAGAACGTACGTTTAACGATCCGCCGTTGCCAGGGTTAGAAGTCCGAGCGAGGGACGTTGGGGATGCCTGGTAGATGTGCTAGTCGGAGGCACGTACTGCTATAATTGTTGGGGTGGCTCGGAGACAACCTTTAACGGCCGTCTCAAATACTACCCCCGTGGGCCCGGGGAAACCTAATGCGTTCTTCCAATCCGACCGTTATACGTGTGCCGTCGCTATCGATTAAACAATATCGATGTTACGTCAGCCTCGAAACGTGTTCGAGCGATTCGATAAAATCATTCGCCGCGACCGTCTGACAAAATTTCTCTCGAGTCGAGGGGCGCTTTATATTGAACTCATACATGGCATCTCTTTAATTAAGAGGGAGGCGTTGCGCAACGATTGAATGAAATAAAGATTGAAATCAGCGATTTACATGACGAGATATTTCTATTCGATACGGGGGAGACGAATGGAAATAGCTATTGAATTATGATGAAAATCGCATTTACTTCTGAATGAAAAAAAAAGTGTGAGATGTGTTTTAGATTTTGTCATAAAGTTAGAATATTGGAATAATCCTACCGGGGCGATTTAATTCTCAGCGAAATGTCTGAATTATACATATATAACTTATACCTTTTGACATTGCCACAATTATGACGTGATAATCCACAAAATCCGAAAGGTTAAACCGCGGAAACCGTTTATTATCGCGCGTAATAGGCGATGTTGTAAACCACGAAAATGTAATACCTCATTTGTAATGCCATACACGCTGACATATATGCACCAAGCTGCGACAAATTTCAGATTACACTACAATTTTGATGTAACGGTGTGGTAATTCAGTTATTATCACAGGCAACGTGCTTGATCGATCAACAATTGACGATGGAATCGATCGAACGGAATATTTATATGCGACACGGAGCGACAATATTTAACGTTTGCGCGGACGAAACGTTACACATTACGTGTGTTTGTGCACGGAGCATTATAACAATGGACGCCCGAACCGATCGCCGGCGCGTTACACGCCCGCGCGGCCACGGAAGTTATTGTTAAATTCGAAATATTTCCCACGGATTGACGGCTAAACTAGCCGGAAATGAACGTCGCTTTTTAAAGCGAATCGGACAGCGGTATCAGGGGTTAATGACGGACGACATAATTGATCAAATAAATGGATAGTTGGATGCCGATTAACCGAGAGTCGATTAATCGTCCTACCGACTAATTGCCGTCATCTGATGAATTGAGGTCGACTGCCTCCGATCGCTCTTCTCCTCTTCACTCCGTTTCGATTTCAAAGCGTACCCTTCCGAAAATATCTAGTGTAACATTGTGGAAGAACATCTTGAATTAAAAATTGATCAACCAATGGAGGGAAATAATTAAATTTTTATAAATGTAAGCTAAAAATTTCTTTGAGAGAAACAACTTACTTTAAGCCTTTCTTCGATATTAAATGCAATTTACTACGAGTGTGGTAGAACGATAATATTGCCCTAAGAAAATGGGCGTGCAATTGCGATAATCGTATCAATTATTCAAATCGGCAAATCGATCTGCCGAAGCTCGGGTGGATGAAGACTAATCGAGCATTCACTTTGCTTGTAGATCTCCTGGATACGTAAGAGGGATTTGCATATCCTGACGTCATCGACCCTCGCTTACACGGGGGACGCAAGATTTTCCGTTAAGCACCCGGAATCATCCGACGAATGGACGCTGAGGATCGAGTATGTCCAACCACGGGACGCCGGGGTTTATGAATGCCAGGTTAACACCGAGCCCAAAATGAACTTAGCCTTCATGTTAAAAGTCGAAGGTAAAATCAAGGTCGTAAAGTTTCTAGAAATTCGCCGGGTAACCCTTTCATAGATCGTTTAATTCGATAACAAACGTAGTGAGATTTTTTAACCAGATTTTATCACGAGACAAAGAGAGGGAGAGAGAGAGAGAGAGAGAGAAAAGAAAAGGAAAAAACTCACAATCAGTTATTCAAAATGCACTGCTGTATTAATATATTTGAAAAAGTATTAATATAGTGAAGATAGATTTAAAAAATTTTATTCTAACGTTACTGGCACAGTATATTACGTTATATGTACTTTATAATTCCAAATGGATATTTCATTGTAATTTATCGTTGTATAAATTTAATAATAATTTTCAATTATTTGAATTGAAACGAACGAAAAGCTATGAAAGGGTTAAATTAGATCCCGTAATAACTATATGCCGTTGTAAATATATTTTGCGTAATTTACTAATAATAGGTGAAAGAATACCTGAACGCTTTCATAAGTGTCTATCACCTGATTGATCAGGAATGACACTGCTGGATAACTCGAATACGCACCAGCATGACCAAAGTGATTAATGCTTCCGCTTGCATGTCTGTAACGTGAGGAATATCCCAAAGTATCGATTAGCTTTGTTGCATCTATTTCTCCGATCGAGTAATCGCATAACATTGCAGTTACTTTAATTACCAGCGCACAGTATCGATTTCGTCCTTCAATACGTAAAGCACCTATATATGAATGTATGTGTATATACGATCGCTTAATACAAATATTAATAAAATATATCTCGACAATTAAAACTTGTCTAACAAGAGGGTTCGTTTCGGCGCGTTGTCGGGGAAAAGGTTCAATGGGATAAATTACAATATTCATTGTATTAATATTAATCTTTACAGGATACAAGCATTCAAACATTTTAAAATGCTAATATTTTTTTTAATCGTCAAATTCAATAATATCATTTTGATTATTGAGTTATCGCTTGAAACGCGTGAATTTGAGAGATTTTGAACACAGATTCATTTAAATATGTTATATTTCAATGTCATAAATTCCATTATACTTGTTGAAACATTTTAAAAATATTGGAGAGAATCTCCGTAATTTCGAGTTCAAGGGGGTAACCACTTGATGTAATCATGGGACAGTGTTCTCCGAAATCATTGTGAAAATCCTACAAAATTCCCTATGTAATCGTTTTGCTTTCATTTTCAAGTTTCTTCTCTTGTTAGACAATAAACATTAAATTTGAACATTTTGTCAACTTGTTTTCATTTTCTCAAAAAATTTACTTCTTTTGGTAAATATCCAAATATATTCCTTAGTTCGCACCTATGAGCGCGTATTATTCTTTTCATAATAAAACTGAAGTAGTTGCTGCTATAACAGCAGTGAGTTACAACGTTCACACACCTGTGCGCGCAAATTTGGGACAATAAACAGTAGATACAAAATTACTTCTCGTATTAAGACCACGGTTAGACTAGTGGGAAAAGTGGGAAGCGAGGAAACACATTTTCTACCTGACCGAATACTACACTCTTAACCGAAATTACCTCTGCAAACAAATACTTATTAATAAAATAAAAATATGTAATGTTTCGAGGAAATCTAACAGCTCTTTGAGATTTAACAACGTCACATATTTTTAAACGTGCATATAAGAAAACTATTTGCAATTAGATGAAATTATTTGTAATCGGATGAAGCCGTATGAGACCTAATGAAATCATGTAATCGGCGGGACAACATTTTCGCTAGTGGTTACCCCCTTACTCGAGTTATAAAAACGGACGATGGAAGGAAACAGAGGAACAACATTCTTTGTACTCAAATATCTCGCAGGCATACGTGGTCCATGTATACCGATAGCGCTTTCGACATTAGTTCAAATCCTAACCCCCGAAACAATAGTTCTTGGCGAAATCGATTAACTCGATATCTTTTCTGTCCTCCCATTCCAGAAAGTGCCCCTGTCCCTGCCATCACCACACCAAACGCCATTCACCGGACGTTCAACTCAGGTTAGACTCACGCAAAGAGCAGACTCCTTTTCCAAGCTATTAAATTTGCTAGCTGCTAGAAGTATTATTTTACAATTTAGTTACATGCCCGTAACGATGCATGAACGGTTTTTCTTTTGTATATTTGCGGTCAAGCCGCCCGATGGGTTTCGCTCGCCAATGAGTTGAGGTCGTAACACGAGGAAGGGGGAAACAACGGACAGCACTCTTCATTTAGACGCCGTTACGCTCGGGACTGTCTGGCAAATATTCTTTTTTTTTTGTACAGATACAGCTGACGCTAACGCGCGCTAATTTTCCGCCCTAATATTGCGAGTCGTAAATATACCACGCGTTAAATGCTCGGTGGAGCGGCGCGCCGGAACCTTTTTTCGAAATGAAAGCCCAATGCGAGCGCAATGAAAATATCCTTCGCGCGATACTCGGGCCCGGCCTCAACTTATTTAGACTCGTAGGTCTTGGCTGTTGGAGACAGTTTATCGATTTTTATACATTAACTCTGTGCCCTAAAATTTAGGCTGGCCTCTCGTGATTTTGCATGTCTCTTATTGCATGTTTTGATGTGTGTTCCATATAACTTTTTTAAGATAACTGCAGCAATGATTTGAATAATAAGTAAGTACTGAACTGTTAAACATAATTGAAGTATATCCTTCTTTGTCGCGCGAAAATGTTGTTGATGATGACAAATGTGTTTCACTACTTTTATGTACTTTTTCCTCATATGTCCTAAATTATCGTTCTTTTAATTTCAAACATATCTATACATAATTACTTTCACAAATTAATCCATCTCATTATCAATTTAGTATTGCAAACATCATACAGATTGAAATAATAAAATTATTATTAAAATGATTAAGTTTCAAGTCATCGATTGCAATGAAAAGTCTCTAACTAGAATGTTCAATACGCGAGAACGTATTGCTTTCATTGGTTCATTTAATTGGCAACATTTATAAACCCATAATGTGCATAAATTTTAAACCCTAAACAGAATCAATAATGTCCCGCAAATAATATTAATTAATAACCAACTAATAGCTCGCCGGAAATTTCATCTAAATGTGAAGTAATATTGTAGTCGAGTGTCAATTCAAGTCATTTTCATTTCGCTATGATGTATATGTGCAACATTGAACATGTTAATTAAGCTAATTACAGATACGTGTTTATTACATTCGCAGCAGTTGCTTTTCAAGAGTTAAAAAATGGCGAATATGATGCACAAATTCCTTCCTTGGTGATAATACGAAACCGGCAATATATAATTTTCTAAGATATAATACCGCATCATAAAAATTCACAATGTTTTTCATGTAAAAATATATATACAAGGAACGGAGAAAAAATTTCGTCAACTAAAATATTAAAAGCACAGTGACCACGTTGGTGGTAACAGTCTTAGGCATATCAAGCTATAAAGTGTAGTTATAATATTTAACCGCTTAAAATGTTACACGAATGAAACGAGCAGAAAGATATCTCGCTTCTGTAAAATTTTAGGTCGCGCAAGCAAGTGAATATATTATCGATGAAGGGCGCGATTCGGTCTCTCCAGACCGAATCGTAGCCCGTCGTTTAACGCAGATGGATACGGATGCGGAATATTTAAGCGTACGGTTTCCAACGTGTGTTGCAGCCGCTCAGGCGACGATCCTGGGGCCGGAGGACGTCTACGTGAAGAAAGGTAGCACGATAAGCCTCACGTGCGAAGTGAATGTGCGAAGTACACCGCCCAGTAGCGTTTCCTGGCATCACGGAGTGGCCGTAGTGGATTTCGACAGTCCCAGGTACAAATCGTAAGAATCGAATTCTCAGTTGCTCCGCTCTCTTCTACACTCCCTTCTTCTCTTTCCCTCACGCACACGCGCTTACACGTACGTCCGTATATTGTAAATATATACCTACACATATCCATTCGATCGGCGGATATTACTACTCCTCCCGCGTAACCGACGGAGATCCCAGCAATGTTTCACAAGTCGGCCCGTCTCGTCAAACGAGGAGGGAGGCTTCGGCCAAGTTTTTCGCGCCGCTACTTTGCGGTATCGCCCGATCGAGCGGAAAGCATCGGAGCACCCCGCCTTTAATCTTTTCGTCAGCCCGTCAACTCGGGGAGGGCAGGATCATCAAGAGTCGAAAAAGCAAACGAACCTTGATCCGGCAATTTTGTCCGGGATTAGTTCAGAAAACGCTTCGCGCGAAAAAAAAAACACGTAAAAGTAGCTTATTCCCTTCTTTTTCCTCTCTGCAGAGCGTAACGTGTCGCTTACAATGCCGAAAAATACTATAACACTACTCGTTACGCTGGGAAAAGTTTCCATCGAATAAACCATTTTTAAATAGTGTTTCCGATGGTTAATTTTTACGATTACATTTTCCGATCAAATTATGGATGTGCCCGATGAAAGTTATCCGACGGAATGCAGTTACTGATGAAATCTGCTTGAAAAACCGATCATATTTTTCATCGGATATAACCGTTTGTTGTTACGCAATTGGATTATCCAATTATATTTATTCGGACATTTTTCTCAGTGTAGAAATGTCACGGTAGATTCGCGATTGTCGCAGGTTTAGCGTACGTCGTACGTAAAGGCCGAATCAGACTAGCAATTTCCGACTCGGATTGGATTGGGATTGGCGATTGACAACTATCCTCTAGCCAATGAGAGCACTGACAAAAATACCCGATTAAATATAATCGGGTTATCCAATTACATAACAAACGGATGTATCCGATTAAATTGCATATCCGATGAAAAATATGATCGGTTTTTCGACCGAATTTCATCGGTAACTGCATTTCATCGAATATGTACATAATTTAATCGGAAAATTAATCATCGGAAACACTATTTAATTGGTTTATCAGGTGGAAATTTTTCTCAGTGAGTCGATTCAATCGCTGGCTGCTTTGCTCTCATTGGCTAGAAAACAATCGCCAATCACCAATCATAATCCAATCCGCGTCGACAATTGCTAGTCTGATTCGGCCTTAAGTTTGAAAGACAAACGTCTGATAAAAGTAGAGTAAAGCCTTTTATTTGCGCACATTTGTCAGCGAGTGTTTGACAATACGCGTTACCGTTTATGCATCGTACACGATTGCGCTTCTTGCCGACGCTTTGTTCCACAAGCTGCGCCCCCTCCCCGCAGAGAGAGAGAGAGAGAGAGAGAGAGAGAGAGAGAGAATTAATGACAAAGTAACATTGTGTGTGACGAGAACGGCGCCAAAGTATCTGCGATAATTCAGTGTACACCGCAGGGGCGGGGTTTCCCTGGAGACGGAGAAAACGGATACTGGGACGACGAGCAGACTACTGGTGACACAGGCCAGATTGACCGACAGCGGAAATTACACCTGCATCCCCAGCAACGCGAATCCAGCGAGCGTAATGGTCCACGTGCTGAATGGTAAGCGAATTTCTGTTTTTTTTTTAAACTCCTTTTTATAACGCGGACTTATCCGGCGGCCCATCATTCCCGGCCTCTCGCGACCGACGTCCCGGCGTCCCGGATGTTCGGATACTCAGAGCTGCCTTAATGACATATCGCGATGGAAATGTCTGAATATCCGCGGTTGAAATTTTCAGATAACCGCCCGACGTGGCGCTGGGAACCTCCATATATTACGAGCCATTATCTGGCCAAGCCGGTCCCGCATGACGCGATAATTCGCTAAATTCTCGACCAGCGACAAACGCGCCACGACTAAGCGAGTTTTTTATTATTACAAATTTGACGGATATGGTAATTCACGTTTCGATGTATCTTATCAGGTTCGCTTCTATTCGTAAGAGCGGCAAAACGATTACATCGCGCCCGCGCGAGAAACTGCAGGAACGTTTAAATTGCAAGTTTATTACTTTAAAGATCAATTAATTTCTATTCAGCAGCACGACATGCCGCATGCAAACCAGACTCGCACTCGATAAACAAAGTCGGAGGCAAGTTCTCAACAGTTTACGCGCTCCACGTTACAATGTAATTCGCTTATGAACTAACCGAATAACAAGAATACCAAACTGCAATATTTTATCCGCCGTATTACCTTAATATTATTGAACAGGTCGGCAATGTCTTCTTTATTGCCGCAGCGCTGCGAAGTTATTGTCGGGGCGAAATCGAGGATGGAATTAATGACTTTTTTATTTATTCGCATGAATTACGCAGTGTTTCTTGTGCCACGTAATTCGATATACCATCGACTCGGTATAGTCGGATTTTCCTCTCGCTCGCTACCACCTCCTTTTTTTTTTCTTCTTTACGC
Source organism: Vollenhovia emeryi (assembly GCF_000949405.1). Lineage (NCBI taxonomy): Eukaryota > Metazoa > Arthropoda > Insecta > Hymenoptera > Formicidae > Vollenhovia > Vollenhovia emeryi. Next base: position 1,083,655 of record NW_011967174.1, read on the forward strand.
GGAGGAAGCACGCGCGAGTTGAGTCGAGCTGCTGCGTCATGTGCACACTCTTCGATAAACGTCGCGTGCACATGCACATTCAAGAGCCATTGCATGCGAAAAAATCCCCAAGCACCGGCGTATAAACATTTCCATGTCGGCATTCTTGTAATACCGCATTTTCATGTCCACCGCATCACGCGATTCGATCACAGAGTTCACGGTTAACCGCGTTGTTTTCGATTAGAGCGCAACCGGATTTGCATGATATTTGGTTTCGAAGGAAAAATTCCCGACCCCCACTCCCTCTCTAAATTTCAAACAAGTTTACTCAATCGAATATGCAACTACGCGTTAATTTGCGTACTTCACTTGATCCAACATTTCGATTTCACTTGCACGTGAATAACACTGTTGAAAGGCATACCAAAATACAAAGCATGAAGAAGTTAAAAGTTTGAGAATTTTTTTATGAACGTAATTATCAAATTCATCTCATATATTATATCATTTTTATATCAGTGTGCTTTTTCAACACTGTATCTCTGTCTTGAATACAATAGTTTGGCACAAGTTGTTTCTATTGTATTATATTTTCTCTTTTATTGTATTTGTATGCGTTCATACTTTTGATTTCTTTTCCCAGTCATTCGTTCGATTTTGTTATATATTATTATATTACAGTGAGACTATATAGACACAGATATGTTCACATGAGTCTCCAAATGGTGAAAGCCATAAAGAGAGAGTGAAAAATATAAATTTGACATGCCGAAAGTGAAAGAGGACAATCACGATGAGCAGTAAATAACTAACTAAATTCAATAAAAAGTTCCATATTGGACATTTTCGCGCGAATACCTGCGTTTGGTTCACATTGGCCTACTTTCCCCCACCAATTTAAATTCTTTTTGTACGTTTAGTAGAATATTATGTAACTAATTCAATGTTATTTTTTTTTAAATCTTGAGCGTTTATTTTATTTATTTCATTATACTTGCTTAAGCGTTTAATTATTGCGAAACTATTTTGCATCGCTTGAGCTTGGCGCATCCTTTTTCGTTGAAGCGGGACGTAGAAATTCAAAATGTCATCCCTTTCATTATCGCGCGACTCTTTCGAGGAAATTTCAATAGGGAGCTTTCGAGGGATGGCAAAATTTTCCAGCGGAATTGTGTTCGCGCGACCGACAAATTTTACATCAATAAACGCTCGCGTATTCGCGATGCAAGTTTGGCGACGGGAAGCCAGCGGGCTCCTGAAGTGTGACATTCGAAAGGGACGGCATGCGTTCATTCATCAAGTATCGAAATCCCCCGTCATAAAGTTTGACAGGCTCGTATATTGGAGTCGCAGCAAGTACTCGGCGCCGCACGCATACTCTCGCTTTTGATCTATTGTCAGCCGGCAGCGCTCGCGATAACACATGTAATATCTTGTTCGGCAAGTTCACCAATCCAAGCTGTCAATCATCGCGAGCGTGCGGCCCCGGCGCGCGTCCCGCGAAACTCGTGCGCTGCAGCTGCAGTTGTTCGAGATCGACATCTTTTGCGTTGCCTTCGCCGTAATCAAAGTCAAGGTTTATAAATATTTTCGAAATAAATGGATTTCAGTAAAATCTGCACACTGACATTTTTCAGCAAAAGGTGTTAGATGTATGCGTGACAAACGTACGAAGTAATTTTCAATTAATATCCAAGTTTATCTAGAAAGATTTTTTGACACAATTCAGAGTCGACTCTTTCTTGACGAAACTAATCCGCTTTTCAAATTTTAAACTTTAGCATAATGCAACATTTTATCCTTCGATAAAAATTTAAACTTCAAACTTTGCAGAATTTTATTTTAACACTTGTTAGCTGCGAAAATATTTAAAATTAAACATTTGAAAATCCTGAAAAAGTAATATTTCATAATGCAACGATTAGCGAAATGCTTACGAGATTAAGCACGATGTGAAAATTTGCGATGTAAAAATTGCAATGTTTTAGTCGATTATACAGTCCATCATATTCGCAAGATACTACATCATCATCATTTTATTCGCGCGATACAAGCCGCTCAATATTCAGCGAGAAAAAAAGAGACCGCATCGATATTCCGCGACTTTCGTCTCGCTTTATTTCGACACCGATGCCGCGTGCGCTCTGGCCAGCAATAAATTTACAATACAACCGGCCTCTCTTCGATTCCTGATTAAATTAATGTTTTCGAATTCATAGCACCCCGCGTCGGGAGTTACAAAAATCAACAAAACCCCCCCGGCAACCGGGGGCAGCAGACCGGCCGTCCGCGTACGCCGCGGCGTTTACACGGCAATCGAATTGCAGAACTTAACAAGCTTTCTTCGACGGTTTCCACGGTTTCCACGCAACCCCGCGTTGTCCGCGCGCGGCGCACGGCGCGCTTTCCGCCCTTCGGACCATCGAGACATCGATCGCGCCCACTTTCGTCTGGGAACGCCCGGCGTACGCGCGCTCCGCTTGCGGAGCGCCGCTTCCGGTGCCGGATGAAAATTAATGCGGCACAGTTCGTCTGCATAATTAATTTATAGGGCGCACCCGGTCGCCGCGGTCGGCGCATTGGCCATCGACGTTATTTCAAACACAGCTGATTACTCTGCAAAATTGACCGCAAATTTCAATTATTTCTCGATAAACCCGTATGCGACCCGGGGGCTATCTGTTTTGGCACGTACTATCTGCGCATTAACGCGATTACGCACGCCGGCCGTGCCCGCCGTATGTCGGCATTTCGAGCGTCGGGCCGGTGCCATTTTTCGATAGCCAGGCCCAGGTAAACGCGCCGTAACGGTGCAAGCTCCGCCCGATGAGATTTTCAATTTGCTCGTAAATCGCGGTCTTGCCGAAGGGACCGGTTACCGCGTCGCGGAACCGCCGTTACACGACCGTGTACCGCCGCCGCGGCCGATCCGTGATTATCTTTATTGCCGCCGAATGTTGCACGCAACGCGGCGATACCGCCGTCATAGAACGCGAAATTGTTGTTTCCCGCTACGAATGCGGTGGCTCGCCGTAGCTGCTGTTATTGCCGAACAAAACGATATTTCACTCGCGGTTCGTACCACGGCACGCGTTTCGCCCCTTTGCTAGCCACCTTACGTACCTACGTTGAGCGTTATTCCTGTTGGTCATGACGTGAAACTTTATAGTAACCCGCGGAAATCGCACCGTTGATTTTATAAATCCACCGCGAACACATCGTGAGATATCTTTGCGAGATACGGCACAGGTGCACGGGAAAATGCTGCCGTAGCTGAAAACTGCACGTGGTAACTAAATTTCGGTTGTAAAATATGGGCAGCTAATATTTAGTTGCGATAGATCAATATTTTGCTACTGTGCCTATTGCATTGGGTGCGGCAGTAAAACGTTTGCTGTGGTTTGGAAATCTACACGGAGAGAGTTTTCTCTTCAAATTTACCTCGTACACGGCATTTTGAAGAACTATATGAGAGTTTTTTTTTAAAGTTTACCATACGTTTTACTAGTAAAATGTATACTAAGCATAATTACTAGTGAAATGTATGGTAACATTTCAAAAAGCTCTCATGAAATTCTTTGAAATGCCGTGTTGTCTCACGATTACAATGTTTTCAGGATAAATTTTAAAGGAAAATTCTCTCCGTGTATAGTTACGGCAGCGAAAGATTTTTAGCAAACCACGATTAACTGTGGCAGCGAAAATTTGGTTTTCAGGGTGGTGTTACTGAAAAATATAGAAGAACCTTGAACATTTCGATTTGTCCAAAATGCAAAACTTGTAGTCGACCAAGCGGTAAAGTTTAGGTGCTTTATTTACAACGTTTCGATCTAATTCCAGATTAGGTATCGAACACAGCTCTTGCAGAGAACTTAAGGGGATCCTAGAGTGATTCTGCACTTTTGCACCTTTCTAACCTAGAAACTGTCAGTTCACGGAAACATTTGTGTAATATACAAATTAAATGGCTTACGTGTACAGATCGAAAGCAGCTTGCTATTCCGGCTAAATGAAAGAACAATATGGCATCACTAAAACTAAGTTTGTAAAGTCTAATAAAAAATAATAGTGAGCAGCACACATGTACTACATGTACTGAATGTGTGTACTGCTCACTATTATTTTTTATTAGACTTTACGAACTTAGTTTTAGTGATGCCATATTGTTCTTTCATTTAGCCGGAATAGCAAGCTGCTTTCGATTCGTACACATAAACCATTTAATTTGTATATTACACAAATGTTTCCACGAAACAGACAGTTTTAAGTGCAAAAATATCATAAAATATTACTTACAAAATATATATTATTTTCACAGTTTCTCTCTTTAGATTAATATTATATTCTTTATTATTGCATGTCGTAATGTCTGACTTTCTAATTTGTAGTGTTAAAGTTTAATTTATAAATATTAAAAGACATTTATTCCTGACATTGGAAGCGTTCCTTTGTCTAAATTTTTGTTACATATTCTTTGTAATTGTGCGTTCTTAACCGTGTATCAATGTGTTGAATTTTAATTTCACACGATAATACAAGAGTGTTTCCTGTAATGCATTTTATTTTCGCGATTATTTCCCTTATATAGGGTCTCGTTACTAAAGAGAGATTGTCGTTAGGCTGGAAAGTTCGTGCTTGGCGTTTAACGCGTTATACGAACGATTAACCTACATTGTGAATCTAATTAGGGCTGCACAATTAAATTCCTGCGTTATGTAGCTACTCGAGATAATATTCAACGCGAAGAGACTGTGACGTAGTTTATAGAATTAACTATATAGAACAATAGAATTTTCTCCAACTACTGCGAATAATTTCCTATATATTATTTTCAAATAATATCAAATTTTATAATTAGTTTAATTAGATTCTTATACAATTTATTAATAGCAAGAAGATGAAATATATATTAGAAATTATGTAAAAATATTCAAGATTAATGTTTGATTCTGTTACACACTACATCTTTCCAAACTTATTTTTTCTCGTTTTCGCATTGATATGCACTTGTCACGTTATTCAGAGGTAAAATACTTGGTTCATTTTATTTTTAAAAACTTTAATAATTAAGTAACTATATTATTTTAAAAATATCAGTACTCTTATGCGTTTCCGTGGAATATAATAATATTACATATTATCTGAGAAAATTTTTATTCACCAATTCGCTTATTAAATAGCGAAAAAAACGTTATTTTAAGAATCTAATATATTTAATAATTGGAATAATTTCCGGATTGTTCTTTATATTATTTTCTATTCAAAATATTTAACAATTATTCTGAACGTGCGACTGCCGTGTTATCTTTGGTGATATGGCATTGTCATGGGAGACCCTGAACAATTAACGTGTTAATACTTACATACACTTTAAATGTATCTTAATTTATATGTATTATGTAGAGGAAAGTCCACTATTATGAGGCTTCTAGTATAAGATAGCAGGTTTTCAACATTCGAATTCAATTCTTTCTTCGCGACGATTACACGATCTAACTGCTTTTTCCACTAAACAGATTTCACTCTAAGGGCAATAAATTCACGATAAAACCAACAAGTGTCTATAAATTTAGTAGAAACCCCGCTATCTCATATTAGGAACATATCTCATAATAGGGCACTTTCATCTATATTCATATAATAATATTTATAAAATTATTAGTTTACGTACACTTGTAATAAATATTGGCATAAGTATAAAATGTCAGAACGAAGATTAACGCGAATTATTGAACAACGTCATTAATGTGCAAAGCGGAATCGACGACGGAGGAACTAAAGCCGACGTGCGCACATTTCTGTTATAGGTGAACATCCGGCGGCGATGCAGCATGGCGGCAGCTGTGGCGTGGCTCCGACCATTTTGCTCGCCAGCATCACCCTCATAATCGCGAACCTGTTAAGGTGAGCAGCCGCGTTGTGAATCGCGCAACCTAAAGAAAAGAGTAAGAAAGAAAGAAAGTCAAACGTGTCAACGGTCGGGAGAGACAATGTCCGAAGTGAGCGCGGCGATCGACGGTCGCGAAAATGGTACACGCTCGGAAAAATCGCCCGGCCGACCGCGATAGATCGCTTTAGCTCACGCCTCGCCGTTACACGCTGCGCGTATCCGTTCGCCGAGTGCTCGGAAGCGACGACAAGAGAATCACAGTGCGGACCGAAGTGCAGTGGACCAAAGCTCTGTGAAGGACGCGGTGACGTGGCGGATCTTTAGCACGTACGTTTTTAACACGAAAACCTTTCACAGACTCTCCATTCTTTTGTATAAAATCGTGTTAAACGCATCGCGGCAAAAAGTGTCGAATTATTCTCCACATCTTTGGTAGCACGGTTGAGCGTTCGCCAAAGGGACTCTCTTACACTTGTGCTTTTTGTATAATTAAAACGGTATGTTAACCGTGCCTCAACGAATTTGCGTGGGACTCTTTCTCTAGTGATGAAAAAAAAACTGCTCATCTCGTGATTTCGTTGCGAGGATCCCGTTAGAATTTGTATTTTAACTAATTCAATAATGGCCTCGTAGTATCCTTATGTAATGTCGATCGCAGAACGACGCTGTACTGTACTCGTTACAGAGTCGGGATCGATTGCATTGATCTGTTACGATTGCCAACGCTCTCGAATCGAGTATCGATGGCTGGATCCGTTCGATGGCTACGAAATTAATGGTTACATAAATCGAGATTTATAATCTAACGATTATCAGTTAGTTGCGTAATAATTATCAGGTGATTAAGGCTGTTGTACATAAAACGAGTAACGAGCATGTTAGGGTTTGCCGTGAACTTGTACAGTACAATGCACGTGCGAGAATTGCCGTGACCGATAATCGTTTCTTGTCGTTCGATCTGGGCAATATTGTACATAGCTTGTGTCATTGGTTATAACATAATTGTATGGTACGCATACAATCGTAAATTTGCGAAAATTCTAACTAAGCCTTGTGCCTCGGGCCTTGCGCAATTCAGCGTCTCGAGCGTGCCAGATATTTTTCCTACATCCCCTGAGTTGTATATGCACACTACGCATAATAATTTTGCCCAGATTTGACTCTTTCGGTTTTCGATGAAAACATAGACACGATATCTATTGTTGAAAAATAATTGCGTTGTTAAGGGATTGACTGCTAAAGTGAGAGTGATGCAACGATTCGTTTTTTCAAAAGATTGTGCAAAATTATTTGCAATCAAACTGTAGGTAAAATCAAATTTTCACAGTATTAATTAATATTAACATTTGCTATGTTAATATAACGATGACATACTATTGACGAAAATCAAACTCGTTGTTTGCAGTCTTCTAATGCGCGAAAAAATTATTTGGGTAGTCGAAAATTATACGAACAAATTTTTTCTAATAAAGTTTTAATTGATTTATGTTATTCACGTAAACATTTTTTCTTGAATTTACGCTTTGAATAACTGTTTAATATTAGCGAATCTGTAAGAGTTTAATTTTTTTAAAGCACATGTGAAATACAGAAAGATAATTTTTCGAAACAAGTTTCTAATTTATACAGGAACACTTGTGCGACGGAACAACTGGTCCTGTATGGAAATGAAATGAATTTAATGCAAAAATGTCACGTTTCCATTAATTTTGATTTGACTTTTGCGTGAGTTAATCGAATGAGCCGTGTTGAAGACGTTAGCACGAACAAATTGATTTTGATTTTATGAAAGAATTTAGAAAAAAATTCTACGTTAAATATTATTGCTTCTAACATGAGGGGAGAGTATTTATAGTACAGTATACGGACTTATACCATCGAAGAGAAAACCAGAACTAATCACTTTAGTAATGGTAATAGGTAGGTTGGTTCTCGATATGTTTCTGTTTGTTTAGTTCAAACAGAATTGTTTCAGCTAAACGATTCGTTACGTCGATACGTGTCTTGCTTGATTGTTCGATAATCAAAATGCAATTTGTCGAAGGTAATATTCCTCCTCCAAACAGGTCATTTCATTCTTAATTCGTTTGCAAATTTTGCTTTGAGAATATCAAAATGTTTTTCGAAAAACAAAGTGCGTCAAAATTAATTCATCGCTTAATCAAAAGCTAATCAAACGAATAACGAACGTTATATTAAAATGTATTATAAAGCTCGTGTATAGATAAGTGAATATGAAAAGATAATACGTAAATATATTTAAATAGGTCAATAATAAGCGTTCGTTATGTATCACGATAATAGTACGGAAAGTATAATTCGAAAGATCGAAATGTAATTAAAAGTTAAATAAAGGTTCCTTTGCAGAACTAACAAAAAGTCGCCTTTTACTACGATAATTCATTTGAGCTCTCTAAAATGATAAAGTGTCAGCGAATCTGATTACAATTATTATATGTAATTACATGTCAAATATTATTTCATTGTTTATGTTACAAAATCTTTTGTAAATTTTACATATTTTGCATAGAATTTAGTAGTATTTAATTTACAAGACATTTGTAAGTTTCTGAATAAACGGAAATTTTGGGGGGAGATAATAGGGCGGTTTACTTAATTTTGCAGGTAAATGAAATAACTGTATATGACGGACATGACTCCGCTAAAATTTTGCAATTTTCTTTCTTCATTATATTGATTAATATTAAATTATATAGTGGTCTTCCGACTGTAATGCCAGATTCGATATTTCCATCGGATTCTACGAAGGTTAAGCACTTAAATTATTCGTCTTCCTCTGCATTTGATTAAACCAATCAACTCAATTGATATTATCTAGTTAAGAAGGTTTAGTATTTTCAAATAACGTTTCAGATTAATTTCTTCCAATTCAAGCTACTCTTTCTGGGAAGAAAAGAGTACGAGAGGGAAAGCAAGATTTTAGATACGATGATAATTCAACGCACGTAATATAGAATATAGCAGGAAATCATTAGTGGTAGATTTATTACGACGTATAATGTAACACGAGTAAAGAAATATATCATAATGATTAAAATGTTAAGGTACGATTTATCTAAGTAACTCATAGATTTTTTATAACATTGTAGGTCGGAAAACACAAATTAGAATCTACCCGCTGAAGACTGTGAAGCATTTCTGGATTTTTATTCAGAATCGGAGAGGAAATATCGTAGTGCTATCAATTTGTATATAATTTTTCATATTATGATTATGTTAACATATTAATCGAGTCATATATGTATATTTCGGACAAAATTTGCGAAGTATATAATAATGCAGAGAGAGAGAGAGAGAGGGTGGGAGGGAGGAGAGGGAAGGCAGGAGTATAGAGACATAAAAAGTGATCAAAGTGCAAAGTGAAAAAATTGGTTAGATTGAGGAAGCACCTCCATTGAACTACTGGTATGTATCGGATCAAAGTATTTAATCAAACTCAATTCAATGGAAAAAAAAGCTTATATTCGCGATGCTCCGCGTTTCGGCGGTTTCCGATACAGATTTCACCGTGATTTTTCGTAGCGCGAACGCGTGGCTCAATTATAAGATTTAAAACTGCCTGTGCATGAAAAGTGATCAAACAGAAAAATATCGAGAGAGGTATACCTATTTGTGAATTAGATAATCAATATCCGCGATTCGCGTACTTACGGAATGTTGCACATTACATAGGTAAGAGACTAGACTGCATTGTACATAAAATTCATAATCGATTATGTATCATGTTATAAGGGAACTTAAGCATGAATCAAAAGGAGAAGATTAAAAAGCGAAAAAAAGCGATATAGATTACTACATTGTAAAAATATTCATCGACGTGAATACTGTTTCAATAAATGTAATGATGATATAAAAAATACTTCTACACTTTTGTACTTTGCTCCTCCCGTTCGATGATTTTTGTCAAGCGAGCGCGCATTTTTCTTTACATGACAAACAAGACTTATACGATATTGCATGTTATGGAAATTTTGTATGTTATCTTTTCCTCATTCTGTTAGTAGGTAATATTTTTAGTAAAACTGGAATTTTTTGTCCAAATTTTTTTACTAGCTAGAAGAGAGATCGAAACTAGGAAACAGTTTAAATTTCTCTGTTACGTATAGAGAGACAATTTCGACAAGAAAAATATATGTGGATACGAATTATGTTTTCAACAGTATTTTTAAAAATATTTCTTCCTTTCGCTCAATCGAAAAAAATACTTTCAACTATGCGCGTATTGTAATGTATCTCGCATGTTTAATCGAATCTTCATCGTTTTTATGTCTGGAGATTAACGTTGCACAAAACTCTGTGCACAGCATTTATATAATATAGACAGAAATATTTATATATTTCCGTTTTTTTAACGAACACGCGCGCCGCTTTTTTAATTAGATACGAAAACGGTTGATTTTAATTGGTACACGGTTCGTACATAACGATTTCTCCATTGCGTACGTTGTACATTGCGTGCGTTTTATGCGTGGGAAATGCTAGACGGGAAAAACGATGTTCGCGCGTACTAACGCGAAACATGCACGGGAAGCATCTTTTATTTATCATACGCGGCTGCTTCGAAACTCGTTGTAACAAAATTAACGAAATTGCGGAGACATTCATAACGAAGCCGCCGCTCACTCTTAATTTCTTTAATGGCACTAATGGACTAATTGCACGAAGCAAATTGCGATTTTAATGGAATATCGCGAAATAAATTCAGGGAAATTAAAATGAAACGGCAAGCACACTGAAATATTTAAACATTAATTTACCGCCGCGCGAAGCATAATGTTGCAATTTATACGAATAATACGAAAGAGTTATATTAAGCATTTTGTTTAGGAAATAAATTAGAGGGATGCACCCTTCTCCACATATTCATATTCCTCCATACCCGCGCTTTACACATTATCGTTGCTAGATACGCAATACCTAATTTCATTAGGTTGCTAGTAATAAATAACAATAAATAAGTTTAGTCGCCCTTAACTGGCACGTGTTTAATAAAATAAAATAAAATACAGTGCGACGTTTCGACCAAGGGTTTAGGTTCTTTTCAAGCACCTAAGTCATTCTCCGGCCTTTGTACACAGCGTACATACATACTTTATCTTTATGCTTGTTAATTTTTATAATTACGACTCACCTCCTTTGGACAAAAATCGACCAAACTTATTTATTGTTATCGAGTTTCAGTTTTCTTTGCTAAAAATGTAACGCGTTACAGTTACAGTTACTCAAAAAATAATGTATCGTTACTTTGCAGTTATGTTCTTGCAATGAAAATAAAAATATCTAATCTGCATTTGAATTGTTAAGTGTCGATAAAGGCGTTCATGCGCAAATGCCTAATGCGATCTGTGGAGGTTTAAAATATATACAAAGTAACTATTAATGTAACTATTAAATTAGTTACTAGTTATCGAAAAAATGTAACTGATTGTGAGCTAAGTTACAGTTACAGATGGAGAGAAGGTAATGAAGTTAAGTTAGAGTTACCGAAAAAAGTAACTGAAACTGTAACTTCGTTACAAGTAACGAGTTATTTCCCGACCCAGGTCATAAGTGTACTACTGGAAGTCGCAGTGGTATACTTGTAACTTTAATTCGGTGACTTCACTGCTTTCTGTGATAATTCACCATTTAGAGAGCGGCAATTCTTTAAATAGTGAAAATCAACTGTTCTCCCCTATCGCTTTTCTTCATTTGCAACCATTATTTATACGTAATCGTCACTGGATTTATAAAAAAAAATGGACGATCGCTATATCCGTTATTTTTAACGGACGCGGTCGCAACGCGGAATCGCAATCACCGAGCAGCCATTGAGCGACTTCCGGGCGTTCGAGGGGCAGTGAATTCGCGCATTGTCCCGCAGTTTTTCTTCCCCGGCGCACGTGTGCGACATTTCGCGCCGGGGTAACGGTGGCTCCGGGCAGCGAGGGAAAACTGCGGCATAGTTAAACGCGATACGCGCGAGGTAAGCCCCGGCCCATCTACTACGTGTACCCCGGCTGTTTCCAACTTGGCCGCTACGACAATTAACGAACGCCAGAGCGACGGGGTCGGCGGGCGCTGTCGCGCAATTCGCCGGCGATGCCGCGATTGCGCCGGGCGAAACGCGTCAAAACGGGACAGCACGAGAATTTCCGAAATCGAATAAACGGGGACAACGGGCAGCCGGGTGGATCGACAGAAGCCGAAATTGGCGAAGAAGAGAAATAGCGCTTGATAAGCGTATCTTGGAAAAAAAAAACCCGGCGAGGGGCGGGCGAATATCCAATGCTCGTCGTTATTTTTCTTTCCTTTTTCCGCGCACCACGCACGATCGCACAGACATGGATATATTATATGAATGACGCTGAAATTTTTGGGCACGTTTCGCGGGAAACGATTTTAATTGATAGGCGTTAACTCTTTCATTCCAATAATACCGCGCGATACCGCTTTTTAATATCCATACATTCGCACGTGAAATTGTTTAATATACTTTTCGGGGACCGCAAAGTTTTATTAAATGCTGCCTATTCCCCAACAATGTCAATTCAGAACATATGTTGCGCGACGCGAGTGTTGGCGGCGGAGCGCCATTTTTTTCGAGTTACTTTAGGCGCCAATTTACGGTTAAAGTTTTTTAACATATTGGCTGTGATGTAACAGCAATATTTTACGCCTTGCGTTTCCATCGCCCGCATTTATAGTGTCCCATAAGCGCGCGGGCGCGCGCGCGCGCGTGTGTAAAAAAGGATTTTCAGGACAAGGATAAACTACCGCGGAAAGAGCGAGGACAAAACGTAATGGCGGACCCGCGTTTCTTTTTCGGCGATATCGGCCTGTCGAGGCGTTTACACGAGGCACTGACACGAGATTGCGCAGCGACAGCTAATTTCCGGTATAACGTGGGGAAAAAAATTATTCTGCCAATAAAAACTGTTTACCATCTTGCCCCGGTTAACGCGCGATTCAATTTCATTGTAACGAACAACTCGGACGCACCCCTCCCGTCTCGCTGACCTCCCCTCGCGCGCAAAAAGCCGGGCCGACTCTCGACTATCGAAAAACAATTAAACGGATAAAATATCGGCAAACACCGCCCAATGGACGGTTGATATTTTATCAGCTGTTCGGCAACCCGTCGGCATCTCGTTGGAAACGAGCGCACGCTGCGAGGGTTGCAGCGAAACACGCCCGACGTCCTATCAGATTAAGAAACCGCTATTTTATCGCAGCTGTCATGTGTCCACTGGGATGCCAGTTGAGTTTCGTTTCTTCCAAGGATTCGGGCTGTACCGTACAATAGACAACTTTTGTGCTTGTGAAAATATTAATGTGATATATCAAATGAGTTAGAAAAGCGCCCGTTTTGTAAGAGATAAAGAATAGTTGAATGATTTGACCGTTGAAAGAAGTACGAAGTTCTCTCTAAAAGTCAATCAGTGGATGTTGAAAACCTGCTGTCTCATATTAGAAGCCGCTCTCATAATAGGAGACTTTCCCCTATAGCACTGAATTATTCAGTAGTAACGTTTACTCGGTAGTAAAGTTCACTTGTAACTGTTTCCAGTGATAATGCACCGATTGACTTTTAGGAAGTTTGTTAAGTGTTTTAGCTCTCTCTTATTTAAAGCCATATTATTCTTACGAAATTGTTAACGATGATAACTGACAATATTTTACTCGCGTGTGCAAGGGAAAATGTATTGAAACGTTATACATTTTAAAGTATAATTATATTTTTTTATGTTTTACATAGAAACTGTTTCAGCATTAAACTTTCATTATTTCACTACTCATTAAACGTGGAAGCTTTTAGAATTCCATTGGACTGTAACATAGTTTATTTACTGTTGCTACGGAATGTCGGCTTACTTAAAAGAGTGGAGAACGTTAATATGTAGAAATAGGCAATGTTTTAAACGCAGATTATCAGCACAATAATTGCGATTCTTTGATAAAATCGAGATACTTGTAAACATTAGTGTAAACATCAGATATTCCCAAAGCGCAGGGCGAGATCCTAGAAGCGACACCGACGAGCTCGCCGTCGACTACGAGCGGCCCACCGCTGTCACCCTGGAAAAAGTGCGACAATAAAGTTTTTATCAGCAATTTATAGAAGTAAATGACGGAACAACGTTCAAACAATTAGACAACTTAGTCCTCGAAAACGCCGTATTTAATTTATTAATGTCTCTTAGCGAAAAGCTGTACGCATACTTAACGTTCGTGAGATGAATTATGCATAAGATAAAAAGTAAGTGGAAAAGTGACTTACTAGACAAGCGCCCTTCCCTCTTTCCGTGCATATCTGATTCTCGTTGGTGCGTGGATTTTTGTGATCACTCAGGCAGCGTTCTTGGCTCAAAATGTTCACGCTAAGCCATTTAAGTATTGGCGAGATAGATCCACTTATTTTCGATTTTCCCCATCCGCTCACAATACCCCGCTCATCGCCGTTAACATGGTTCTTACTTGTTAAGGGAATCGGACCTTGCACGCTGTTTATCTTGATCGGTTTCTTCAGCTACGCGAACGGACGTTCGCACAAATTGCGACACGAGTTGAATAAAAATTGGAATAACCGAGATTGTTTCTTCTACTATGACACTAATCTTATTCACTTTCCAGATACTTGAACTTACAGTGATCACGGCGATATCATCCTTCCAGCCACCGTCCCTTTCATCACTGTAGTTCGGGTGTATTCGAATGGATTTGATGTCGTGCCTGTCGCCTTCCGCTGCCAGGTTGATGGTTCCGCTTACGACAACCTGCAAGTTAACTTATTAATTCGATAAGATGGAAGTGGAAGGATTAAAAATTTTTTAATCACATTAATGCAAAAGAGAAATGGAATAACAGAAGAAAAAGGAAACACTGCGCGAATGAGTTAGAAGACGATATTATATTCGATCTTGATTACGTGAATAGTATTTATTGCATGACAAGTTGTACTTTCATTTGATTAATGGAGAAATATTTACATATTCAGTTAATTCAGCTATTAATTGAGAATAACTGAGTTAATACACAACAGCTCTCTTAATAGCTCTGTTAATGCATGGAATAACGAGGAAATCAGGAACACAGATACTAAATACCATAATACTAACGTTATATGTATTATGTAAATACCAGAATAATAATCTGAATACACCCGATGAAATTTAACTCAATTACTCGAATAATATTCATCATTCCCTAAATAGCTTTGTTAGATACGAGTAGAGCTTAGAGAGAGATACGACACAGAAGTAGAATTCGGTATAAATAATTATAAAGTTCCAAATTATTTCTAATTCTGACTAACAGTAATTTTATTATTGATTTGAATATTTCGCTTTTCTCTCTCGAGAAAAATAATCTTTTTGAAGCGATCTAAAATAAAAATAATTTATTTTAATAATACAAAAACATCTTTCTATATCGCTGCGGGTTAATAATGAAATTTTGCTGATGTAAAATAATTACATACCATGTCCGTGTAAATCCGACTGCTTATGCAATGAGCAGCGCACTATGGGACGTTTCGCCTATTTTGTGGCCAAAATATCAAAGATTTGTTTTCATGAGTTGAACGTCCGTATATTGGGGTTTTTGGGGTCGCTGATTTCGAATATGACATTAAAAATTAGAAATACAAAATGGCGGATCCAATATGGCACCCGAAAATATTAAAAATTGCTTGTTTTGCATAAAGATGAAACCTGGGGGGTTTCTAAGGGGTTTTCGAGGTCGTTGATTTTGAATATGACTTAAAAATTATAAATACAAAATGGCGAATCCAATATGGCGCCCGACAAAATTATATTATAAAATTGTCGATCAAAACTTGATATTGAAAATGACTGTTAAAACTTATTAATTAATAACGACTTATTCAATATTTTTGTCTTCC
>NW_011967175.1:0-8924 GCF_000949405.1 Vollenhovia emeryi
CAGCGAGGCGCGTAAGAATTATAAGTTCCGAAACGTAAAAATTCCGAGTTTAAACGCGATATCCTATGCCCCGGCACGAAATCTATTGCCGCGCGCCATCTATTGCCGCTCGAGGGGGTTACGAGCCACCACCCGCAATAGATAATTGTCGCGTTGTCGGTATTGCAGTAAGGACCACTTACCTTGCGACGGCGATCCCACGATGACCGATCGATAATCGTTATGGCGTCGCCGGCGTCATGTGACTCCGTCATGATGTGGTCCCTCGTTGGATCGGTTGTTGAGTTGCTCCCGCGAAGTAATCCCAATTGGTCACAACTCACTTAACACTTCACAATAGAACATGCACTGCCACATATATCGCATTGTATGCGATATCACACACTTCATGTTACACACAGTAAGCCGCATCGGCGACTTAACACTCGCGACGGACGAAATTCACGCGACACACGGAATAATCGGGCGACAATTAACGCGCGTTGTAGACCGGACACTCGCGACACTTCCGACACTCCCGTTCGCACCGCACTCGCGACTTTTTCGGCGGTTTGAGGCACGCGAGACGCGACAACTGAACTTCGGAGTAGCCGCGGAGCCGCCGCGATTCGCGACTATGGCTCACTCACGACGACCGAGACTTCCCGGCACGCGTCTCCCGGCGGCTGCTGGAACGCCACAAACGAGCTTACGAACGCGCCACTCACTCACGATACCCCGGACACGGGGCTCGCCCTCTCGGCGAGCCGAAATCGACGGAAAGCGGAGCGGATTCTTGCGGCCGACCGACATTTTCTCCGCGTCCGACAACTGTACGTTAACTAGATTCGCAACGGTTGTAACTTTCAAACGTGAAAGCAGCGGCCAATCAGGCTGCGAGCTTTCAAGCATCGATCACAGTATAACCAGAGAGAAACCTGAGTAGGCAAAACGCCGGGATGGGCGCTCTCAGGCTTCTCTCTGGTTAAAGTCACTAGTATATATCTAGTGACTTTATCTCTGGTGAAACGTTGGTGGCGGCGACGGTGCTGCCTGTGCGAAATTCGTCAATCACTTGGAACAGCTGATGGAAATGGAATAGCTTTTTTTCGCAGCCGTCCCGGCCGTCCCTCGTTCTCGCGTCGCATGGCAGTCGCCTTCACGATCTCTCACAATTTCGCCAGTCGCGTCTGTCGAGATATTCTTCGCCCCGAGATCGCAACATGTACGCGTCCCTCGACAGAAACTTCGCCCGGCTTTGACGCTCCGAAGGTCTTGAAGCTCGACACGTCGCGGACGCCCCGTGGCACGATAGACCGGCACTTGCCAGCGCGCGTCCCGTTTCGGCCGAGAGAAAGAAACTTAGTCGCGACAGAACCTTTTCCCCTCGGACCGGACTTAAAGCTCAGATGTACAAGTCGCAGTTCGTCGGTCTGGATGATAAACCGTGCGACACGAAGTGTCCGTTGTGCGATCGCAGGTTCGTCCTCCCGACGACCGAGCAGGACTTTCTCACGCACCTGTTCGAGGCGCATCGCCTCGTTATAGCCGACGTTTGGAAAATAGCCAGTTTGAGAAGGTACGAAGAGTAATTCTCGCGTGTCCCGTCGTGTATTCTCGCAATTCAATCTAACAGACCTCATCGTTTCAGTTACGTACATTACTGGAGCATAAAGTTTAAGGAAGCGCCGTTGACGACTTATTGCACCACACTGTTAATGGACTGCACGCCGGACGGACAGCCGAGTAAAGATGAACCTTATTTCCTGCTCTCCGACTGTCTGTCGGAGGACAAGACCTTGAGGGACGAGATACATCAGGCTAAACTGGTATCGACTGAGAGCCAGCAAACTGGACGGTATACAATTTATAGCGGTCCCGCTTAACGCAATTAATATTCCCGTAGGAATGGACATTGGCGCAACAGGAAGCTGAGCGTGCAGACACCAGTTTCAAGCGGGGCTGCATATTCTGCCGCACCGAAATCTGCGGGTCACGCGCTGCGTACATAAAACACCTTTACCAGAAGCACAATCTCTACCTCGGCAAGCCAGAAAACCTGGTGTTCGTCGACGAGCTGTTGGACAAGATCCAACACAACGTCGAGAGGTACATACACGTTCAGAAATCCAATACGTTCGTTACAATTGAATCCGCTTGTACTGCCAGAACGTGACGCAGTGTGTAGATTTATAAAAATGTCCGATTATCTATGTATTCTGTGTCAATCTTTTTAGTTTGATATGCATTTATTGCGAGGGGACGTTTAAGGATCGTACGGTATTGAAGGAGCACATGCGAAAGAAATTCCACAAGTGCATAAATCCTCATAATAAAACGTACGACAAATTTTATATAAACAATTACCTGAATCCAGAAAGGACATGGAAACAAAAACAGGTAATCTACGGCTTGGGCTTAGAAACGTACCTCGGAAATGCAATTTCCCGATGTCTACAGGCTCATTCGAAAACAAATCCCGATGCGGGAGGCGGCAGTAGCGAAAATGAGGACGAGGAGAGTTCGTGGTCCGATTGGAATGACGAATCTATCGGGATAACGTGTCTGTTTTGTAATTATAGCAACAAGGAATTTACCTGCATCCTGGGACACATGAAAGAGACGCACAGCTTTGACTTTGAAGAAACCGTCAAAGACCTGAATTTTTATCAAAAAGTAAGCGAATCATCGTGCACGAGTTTACGCTTTTAATGACATGACGATATTCTGTAAAGTATTATCAAATTACAGGTGAAAGTAGTCAATTATATAAAGAGACAAATTCAGTTGCAGCGATGTATTTTCTGCGAAACAGCATCGGATAACGTTTTAGAACACATGAAGAGTGAACAGCACTGTAAAATTGCCACACAAAAAGTTTGGGATCAGCCAGAGTAAATATAATTGGAATTGTGCAATTTCTATGTATATAAATTCTATTAAATATTTTACTATTTATTTCAGATATTACTTTCCTATGTCTGAAAATGACTCGTTTTTATACAATCTTGATGCAGCTAGCAATAGCGATGAGGAAAGCGAGAATTTGGAGAACGTAGAGAATCTTACTGAAGCAATGTAAGTAATATTGAAAGAAACTAATAATATATCAATTAGAAATAGACACAAATAATGCACTACACAATTTTTCAGGTGTAACTTGTAAACAATTTTCCCTGAAAAGAAGCTAAATTTTATTCGATGTACTAATGAAAAGTTTTTGATTTATATTGTTTTGTGAAGTATTGCATTCTTATATATTAGGATTTTTTGTGTATATGCGCTGTTATTATCTAATAAATTGATCTCTGTTGCTTTTTAAGATATACATTTTCTTAATTGACATGCGTCTTTTTAATTGTACCGAAAATGACGTAACGACATAGATTTGACTTTCTAATGTTTTACAAAATATTTATTAAACTGTAATAACATTTACTTACTAATACCTACAAATGTTATACAATTGTTTGCGTATCATTATTCACATTATTATTTTACTCTGGAGAAAAGTCTTTTGCCACGTACTTTGGCAACACCTTTACTAGTTCCCGCACCGTCATCCGTTTGTAGACATTTCTCGTGAAGCGCTTTATATAACAATTCCGCGTCACTTTTATTTCCAAGTATTTCTCTTAGTTCTTCCTAACATAAAGATTATTCATTTTTCAATATTTTTACTTACAAATTGCACGAGAAAATTATACATTGTAAAAAGAGTTTGTGCCCCTTAATTGTTATTCACTTACTTGTGAAAGCTTGATAAGATGATCCAACGATTTTCCTTTATTCAGTAGAACACGCAAATTTTTTGTATTTACGCCCGGTAATTTAGCTATAAAATCTTGGATGTGAGTGTTATATTTCTCTTCCATTATCTGCTTGTTCTCCACGTTTTCATCTGCTCCAAGTTTAGCAGCTATACTCGAGTCAGGTTGATCTCTTCCTTGCTACAGTATACAAAACTTGCATAATATAATTATTTATGATATGCATTATATATACATACATTTTTTTCACTTGGTAACATAAAGGTAACATATTTGTGTTACCTTTAATTCTTCAAATAACTGTGCTGTAGCATGTGGACTAGGAGACCATACAATTTTCAGTTTGGGAAAATGAAGAGTTAATAATTGCAATTTTGCCGTTATGTCAGTACTTTTGAGATCTCTACTGACATAATAATGTCCCTGAAACGGGAGAGAGATTGTTACAAATTTTACATAAAAAGAATTGCGCGCATTTTCACGTCAGTTTTGTAAAATTAAATACCTGAAAAGAGAACGGTTTATTCTGATCAAATTCTATCAGGAGCATGGGTTTAGCGTAATACCTCGTCATGGAAACTGCCTGATTGTACAATCTTCCAGAATGTAGAGAGCCAATCAAATCAGATACGTTTTTCCTCTCGATACATATTTCTGGCGTTAGAATATAATCCCCCACCTGTAACATTATAAACCATGCATAACAGTATTTCACGTTAATAAACTTCGTGTATACCTCACTCACCACTAATGTCACCGGCTCGACTATCATACCGCGCGTGTACAGAATGGTTGGCAATTCACTTCTGAACTCTCTCATATCGACGATAACTTTCGGAATTACTTTAGCTTCAGACTGCATCCCTCCTTTACGCGTACTGTCCTCACTTGTACTATCAGACGGAATTGCAAGAGCCAAACAATCGTCTGACTTTCCATCTTGATCTTCTGGCACAACCATGGTCTACAAGGTAAGGAAAACTTAACAACTGTTCATATCGTCCTCGTTCTAAGATCGTACATAGGAACGCTTACAGTTTTCGCACTGATCAGAGAATGAAATGCTTCCTTTTCCCTTCGTAAGGAAGTAAGATACTCCTGCTCTTCAACCGAGCCACCGTAAATTAAGAAATATATCTTTAAATCTAACGACGGATTATTATTCTGATACACCTCTAACTGCCTCACGATACCGATATCACTTGCGTACAAAATAATATTGTTGGGCGTATGCTCGGCCAACGTTCGTTGTAAAGCCATTGGATCCCCTCCTTTCTTTATGGCTTGTATGAAAACGATAGGTGCGGATGCCGTACACTCTTTAGTTAAATCCAATTCAGCGATCTTCGAGATTAGAGAACGGGATTAACGAAAACATCTTTTTCTAATAAACTGCATAAAATCTTTCCTAAATGTTATATGTAACTCACTTGCGGACATTCTTCAAACAATGTCTGGTGTTTCGCATCTTCCGTGGAAGTACCTGGCTGAGTTCCCTCCACGCATTTCTGCGACATGGTGAGCACATAAGTGTCTTGCATTTCCTGCGCTTCCTCATCAGTTTTACTTTCAGACGGTTCATCTTTCGGTTGATTCTTCCCACTTTTGTCACTTGTCTGTTGTTCTTTAGTATGCGACAGTTTTTTCAGCGCCTCATAGAGTAAATATTCGTTTGCACCCATAGTTAAATAATTTTTTAACTGTCTACATATATTATTGTCTTGCACTAAGATAAAAATTTTATCAATGTTCTCATAGTCTTTTTTCTTATGTTTCTGTTCTTGAATCTCAGATAAGACTTCCGATAAAGCCTCCCATTTTGGATTTGGCTCTGGTTTCAGTACATTCTTATCTGTGTAAACTCTGCTTTTGGCATACTTGAACAACTTCTCGAATTCATCCAGCATTATCCAACCACCGGCTTTCATGGCATATTCCATAGTCCGTAGACGATTTACCATGGCATAAAACGAGACGGAATCATCGTACGTCAAAGATATAACAAGAGAACGTAACGTTTTTAAATCAGAAAACAATTGTTTGGTCGTTGTGCTAAGCTGATTCCAGATTGGATCTACTTGCGAGTGTAGCTGCTTGTGAAATTTCTTTGCTATCGCATTCTCCACAGTCAGATCGTCCAGGTCTAAATATTTATTGATTCTCTTCAATTCTTTCACGATGTAGTTCATAATGTCGAGCAGAGTGCCTTGAATGCTCTGCATCTTCGGTGTGATCTGTACATGTAGCTCTATAACGTCCGGCTCGTGCTTGGACAAGCAGTTATTAATCGTTGTGTGGAAACGTGGCCATAAATACAATTTCTTCACGAACAGAGCTTTCATAACACGTTCCACCTGCAAGTACCCGACTGTGAAAGCCAGTGACGAATTCGTGAACGCCTTGATAAATCCAGTCTTATTATGTTGTCTGTACAAGCGCAAGGCAAACGCCTCTTGATAGGCGTTCAAAATATTGTGAGCTCGGTAAACGAGAATGCCGGTGACCAAGTGCAGCGGAACTCTGTTCTTCAACAGGTCCACCACCAAAATACGACCCGATATAAACAGCACTCCGCCCTCCAGGTATATCACTTCCCTGCGTTTGGCAACATTTCATTAAGTTATCGCGCGCATATGTGAAATGAGAACGTGCAACTTTTGTTATACCTTTCAGCGGAGGAATATTCGGAATTGATTACACGCGGCAGCCTACTCGTCCCGTAACTTTTAAGCAGATCGATAAGGTAATTCTCATCATGAGTAGTGGTTCCCAGGACTATAACTAGATTGCCCGGGTCCGAGTAAGCTTTTATCACATTCGCAAAAACCGTCTCTATACCAAGACCCCTGTGAACATTCTCCAATGAATACTGAAATTATACATTTTTACGCGAGATACAACAAGCAAAGGTAAAACAGACTTGGCTGTTATAACTAGTCCGTCCTCCTGAAGGATCTCAAGGAAGATCTGGTTCTCGTATTCCAACATGTTTATCGACAGCTTTCGACCCAGTCTCCAGATCTCTTAGTTGAGCCCCAGCGCTCAAAACAACAATTCGAACAGGAGGTCCAAATTGGCAAAAAATAAAAGATCCCTGATCTAAAACGGGGGAGCAAGACGTTTGCAAAATAAGCGTATACGGAAAATTAAGGGGGACGGAATTGCATAGCGTGACTTACTCTGTCGCGAGTTTTGTAAGTTTTCCTCGACGTCTCGCCGTAAGACGAGATATCGTCCTCGACCATCACCTCGGACACCAATAGAGTGTATTTACTGATTTCGTGCGACGGGTGGCCGTAAACGCCGATGCTCACAGGCCGTTTGAAGCTGTGGAGACGCAACGCGTTCAGAAAACGTTCAATTTCAAAGACTCTAATTTGCAGTACCTCTCAGGTATGAAAATAGTATCCTCCCCGCAAGTTGTGGACTGCAGGCAATAGTGATCAGGCTCGTACGTCGGTTTGCTTATAATCTGCGACGCGTACAAATCCGCGTCCCCTGTTCTAAAAAAAAAAGAGAGAGTACAAAGTATACAACGTGTCGCGCTGCTCGACAGGGGAAATGGATTCTGTTCAAACTGAAAGAACAAGACGGCGAGAAGCGGCTAATAATCTACATTCAACTCCCACTCACATCGACGTCAGCCGTATCTTAATGTTACCGTCGTACGTCAAGCTGTAATATTTATAAGAGCCGCCGGGCACATCGTCGCTAACGTAATGCAACAGTTCCTCGTTCAGTGCTGACACGCAGGTTACCTGAAAGTTCAACGAAACAGTACAACGACGTGACACTAACATGCCGAGCTACCATTTAAATTTAACTGTACCGTACTACGCATTAATTTGCTACTTATAGGAATTGCATGGCAAGAGACATGCCACTTGAATGAACTTGACCGTACCAGGGCTGCAAGAAGAAACGTTGTCTTCATAGTACGCATAACAGAATCATCAAAAAGCGCGCAACGGTGTCGATGCCCAGCCGTGGCGCGTAAACAACGGAGCGATCGTCCGAATTATCCACGCATTACGTAAAGTCCGCGTCGTATATTCCCGTACTCAGGCGATTCCGGCGGCGCGACCACGGGAGCGATCAGCTGACTGCAAAAGTGGCGCCAAGCCGCTCGGGATTATCGTCGGATTTGCAATCGTCTCTTTGTGCCCCAACGAGTCCAAGTCTCGCTCGTCTCCTCGGAAGTTCTGAAACTCTTTGAATAATGCACGACAGTATTGTGGTCGATTTGTACCCGGAGAAAGATTCCGGATTTATCGACAGGGAGTGGAGTTACGTTTCCTAAGGACTGCACGCTGCGAACAACAGATGTCGCGGCCCTTCCTGTAACCGGGCTGCTCTCGCGAGAAGATCAAAATGATCCGAATTAAAATGGCCGTGTGCTACGATCGATCAAATCTGGAGTTTCATCGAATAAAATTTCAATGCGACGCTGCGAAATTTCAGATTTGACCAATCACAGCACGAGGTCGTTTTAATCTAAATCCTTTTGATTTTCTCGCGAGAGCAGCCCAGACCGCCTCTAACGCACGCACTCACTGTCAGATTTTTTATTGTTTATATATTTTGTTTCAATTTTGTCTCGGCGATGTTTAACCTGGTGCGAAAGATACCTCATCATGAAATAAATATACGTAGCGTAATTTACTAAGGCCCGGTTTCACCAAACGTCGCTTAACTTTCGTCTCAGTTTAATTCATGTTTGTCATGTTCTGAAATAACAGCTGGAAAGAGACAATGTACATATTACTAAATATAAAAATTTGCGGACAATCTATGTTAGACTGTATAGCAAGTGTATTAAAGTTTGATTTTCGATCATTAATCGTCGTATTTTATTGGCATGCTTAATAAAATTTGTAGCAGACCGTTCTCGATATTCACTAGAAAATTATTTCAACATTCTTTTGTACATGCAAGATTGCTCCGTCTACACATCGAACAAAAAATAGTTCTGTTGATTTAAACCAAAAAACAGTCGATCGAAAAAATGATCTGCTAACTTCCCGTAGCAGATCATTTTCTAGCAGATCAAAAATTAAATGGAGTTTTTGTCGCATGCAGTCGAGTTCTATAGTTCCTGATACTTTTTAATAAGAGTTCTGGCGATTTTATACAAAAACAGCCGATAGAAAAAAAAGATGTATCTATCATAACACT
>NW_011967175.1:12681-27015 GCF_000949405.1 Vollenhovia emeryi
ATCTGCTTAGAAATGGATTTTTCGGGGATTATGAATTTTTATAAAGTAACGGAGACTTGCCACTGCCTAGAACTCTTCGGAAAATGACTATATAACATTTTGTATTAACGGGCAAACGAAAAATCAAATTGTAAAGGAAAATGTATAGATTAAAAGAATATATGTAAGTTCAATCAAATTAAAATATTATTTGCTGAAAACAAGAGGCCCTTCACCCACCCCCGCCAATCTCGATCGGCGGTCCTCTTTCCTTTACAATGTGATTTTTGGACAATTTTATTATTTACTTCACTTTTCTTATAACTTACTTTACAATGCATACAATATTGTACAAGAAATAATTACATTATAAAATAAAAATATATCTATACAATACAATATTTCTCTCGATGTAACACATGAAATACTCGGTATGCATACAATAACGTGAAATTCTTGCGATGTAAAATATATACATATTGCATATTTGGGATAAAAAATATCCCGAATGTATTTATTAACGATCTCTTAAAAGTAAATCAAATCTGCAAAAATTTTACGTAAATTTAACAAACTTAACAAACGCATAACAACTTCCACTTTGGTATCAGAGTCTCCCAGCCCTGATGAAGCAGACTGCAACGCCTGCGAAATGTCGGCACCACACTGCAAACGGACGCGGCAACCATCCGGAAGCCATGAAGACTAAAGAAGACAACAGCCGCGAAAGCCTTAAAGCCAACTTCCACTTTATAATATGCATCCGATTACAAATATAATTATATATTAATAGTAATACATGGCAGTTATAATTTTACCTATCTTTTTAATCATCGAGTTATATCCCCTCGTCCCTGCCTATCCAAATCCCTACCTACCCGTATTCCGCTGTATAGTCCTATCCATTTTCTTGCCTATCCGCGTTTTTGCTAATAAACCTACAAGTCTTTCGTTAAAACCGCGACGCGATTTATAAGAGGTCCGATTTGGGGCTGTACGCGCGCGATTGGGATTTAATAGGGGTCTTTGTAATCTCGCACGTATGCGAGAATGTGTAAGAGAAGATAAGAATTTATAACCCACCCGAATTTTGACACACAAGAAGAAATCAACTTATTTCACACATCACCTTACTTACATACTCCAACGGAGTGGCCAATATTGACCACTTACCCCGTTGTATACAGTCTTTTTTCGTTGGGCCAGATTGGACCTACCTTTCGTTGCTCCTGGCCATAACAGTCTGGTCATTTCGACCAGAGATCAGGAAGGAAGAAAATTCCTTCCATAGTCGGTTTATCACCGACAGATATTTCGTACGTTTCGGACGTATATGCGAGCCGTCGATCGTATCGAAATGCGCGACCGCGAGAAGTTAATTAAAGAAGAAAATTAAGTGAAAAAATTTGCCGTATAAAACTCTTCAAATATATTTTTACTTCC
Organism: Vollenhovia emeryi; assembly: GCF_000949405.1. Classification (NCBI taxonomy): domain Eukaryota; kingdom Metazoa; phylum Arthropoda; class Insecta; order Hymenoptera; family Formicidae; genus Vollenhovia; species Vollenhovia emeryi. The sequence continues at coordinate 14,104 of NW_011967175.1, forward strand.
GTTATTTATTCGAGAATAGATAATGACTCTTCGTGACTCGATCTTTAAATTCAAAGTTCAAGTATACATATATATTATATGTACGTAGAAAAAAAACAATTTACTTCGCATTGTATTTATTTTAATGATATTCTGCGATGAATTAAAATTTACAATATGAATGAAACTTAACAATTAATAACTTGTTGAAAATTTGCTGAAAAACCGCGAAGACCGACCGCGAAAATACGAAGATGCGTGTAACTATGCATGTATTCAAGATGCAAGACGCATCTTGAAAGTGAATCGCGGGACATACAGAATAAATGACGTGAGATCCAGAGACAAGCAACTTTCCGTACGAGAGATAGACCAACAATTGAACATTCTAGTTAATCAACATTCTCAAATAACGTATGAAAATAATATAAATCCTGGCTGGGGTAATATTTTTCGCAATAAAAATTTTAATTTCGCAATAAAAAATTGCCAGATACGGTCAATAAAAATCACTGATGTTATTAATTTATTAATTACTTCTGGCGACTTTTAAGAATATTCTTACTAGTTGAAAATAATATAAAGTTTCAGCGGTCTCGACAAGATTAGATCTCACGTCATAGTTTTTAATTTTATGTACATGTATAAATTTGCTACTGAAAAATGGATAGAATATGTTATAAAGGCTATATATTAGCTCGACGAATAAATTAATAATATTCGTCATATTTTGTGTGAAAATGTGTGACGTGCTGCAACCGAGCGCACCCAAACCTCCACAATCAAAATCGTGATCATTCCCCGTCGACAAATGAAATATATTAAAGTGAACATGAAATTATGTTATAATCTATCCATATTTTGGTAATGAATCTCCAGAATATATCAGTCTATGATCTACATTCTACACACAGAAAAATATTATTGTACAGTCAAGAAAAGTAATTACTCAGTTTATTTTATTCCGTTTAAGTAATAGTTTGCTTCGACAAAGAATATTTTCTTAATAATAGTTTTAAGATATAATTGTTACTAGTCTTAGAAAAACTTGCCATCTTATACTCAAAGAAAGAATTTATTCTTCTTTGAAGAAAATTATAAAACTTATTGAAGAATTCCGTATGCTTCTTTTAATAAAATCAGAAGAAACAAAATTGTTTTGCTTCAAATAATTATATGTATTCTTGTTTCAAGTACTAGACTAAAAACCAGAATATGTTTTGAGTAAATATAACACTTGCGACGACATTATGATAGATTTGCGGATATATAAACTTATCAAATATTTTCTGTGTGTACGATCTACGTACGAGATTCGTTAACGCAAAAAAAACTACTCACTCACCGACCGACGCGCAGCAGCGGAGTTGATTACGTTGATTCTGTAACACAAATGTACAATTCGTTAAAGCAATGTTCAATGTGAAAACCAATATTGTAAAATATATTTGCAAAATATATAGTCGCATGAGTAATTCTTATGCGTATCAAACTTTATTCGATTCGATGTTCAAGTGATTAACGCGCGAGAGATTTTTCGCGAAAGAACTTCACGAGAATGAAATTTTATGAAATATCAAGTGGTTGCTTGTTCTCGAATTATCATTTTGACATTATTGAATAATGAAAGGGAACGACTAAAAGAGAAACTGGGAAAGAGATTACTTTTACACAAAATGAAAAATGACATTTACCTTAAAGTTGCTCCGCCGGTGCCTGATGCCGTTTCCAGGCCTGCTCCTCCTCTCAGATTGGTCCTCTGGCACACTCGCGAAGGCACAAAGATCGTTCGCGCGATTTTACACTCCCGTAAAGCCCACCATGTGAAAGCATGTACTTTGTTCCGTCAAGTTCGCTTCCACTTCGAGTCGGCGAGTATTATACGAAAAACTGCCAAATCTCGGAAGTGATCGACAGGAACGGACGTTTGACAAATATACTTGCTTCTCAAATGGGCTTTGAAAAGTCTTTAGTCCGATTATTTTAAACGGCACTCCCGATCGCGACGAAAATGGAAATTTTACGCGCACTTTTGTATGTTATTTGTTAAGGAGATTATTTCTTGGTACGCGATCGATGCATTATAAGTGTTCGTTATTATATTATCCGACGATTCGTGTACTATCTCGCGCTTTTCATCTGAAAGCGATAAATGTTTCACTTAAACCGACGAAAATTTTCAAGCACTACGCGAAAGAGATTCATTCCAGTTCGATTATTGAAAAAAAGGCACTGTCACTCGTGGATGTAAGTATCGGAACTAATAATTTCTCTATGTAATTCACTTATCGCTTTCTCTTCAAAGCACGCGTGATATTCGTCTCGACGCACCGTAGAGATCAACGAATATGATCACGATAATTAGTTCTCGCACGAGACGATCGCGTTACGAAAAGCGACGCGAAGACACGCGGAACGGAACATCCGACTCGGTCGACTGATACGCGCCGAATAATGCGACACAATAGAGACCGTTTTCGACCGAGGTCACGGTCACGAGGTGATGACGTTCACGGCGCTATGTAATTTTTTGTTTATCGGCGCTCGGCGACCGAGCTGTTTACGCCGCAACGATCATTTCCTGGAATCAAAGCTCGGGCTGTGACGTTACGTGTTTCTTGGAATCCGCGCTCGGGTGTTTACGACGCCGTACGCAAGTTCATTCGCGCGGCGACAGTTGAACGAACGAGTCGTATTGTATTTTCTTTCTCGATTCGCGTACGCGCACAAGTGCGGAATGAAATCGCGATCTTTTCTCTGCGAAAAATCAGTGAACGATATCATCGCGCGATGGCGATCTGTACGTCGAGGAATCAAAGCCGAGATCAGAGCGCCAGCTAACTTGAAATCACTTGCTCGGACCAATAATTACGGACGATAATTGCTTCCTTGAACGATGCTCGCACCCTCAGAAAGGACTTCTGTTACCGGTGACAAAAAACTTTTCTTTCATTAACGGAATCGTACAAATGCTGGTCAGTCGGATGTTCCGTGTGTCTTCGCGTCGCTTTTCGTAACGCGATTGTGCGCGAACTAATTATCGTGATCATATTTGTTGATCTCTACGGTGCGTCGAGACGAATATCACGCGTATTTTGAAGAGAAAGCGATAAGTGAATTACATAGTGAAATTATTAGTTCCGATACTTACATCCACGAGTGACAGTGCCTTTTTTTCAATAATCAAACTGGAATGAATCTCTTTCGCGTAGTGCTTGAAAATTTTCGTCGGTTTAAGTGAAACATTTATCGCTTTCAGATGAAAAGCGCGAGATAGTACACGAATCGATAATATAATAACGAAAACTTGTAATACATCGATCGCGTACCAAGAAATAATCTCTTTAACAATTAAACATACAAAAGTGCGCGTGAAATTTCCATTTTCGTCGCGTTCGGGAGTGCCGTTTAAAATAATCGGACTAAAGACTTTTTGAAGCCCATTTGAGAAGCAAGTATTTGTCAAACGTCCGTTCCTGTCGATCACTTCCGAAATTTGGCAGTTTTTCGTATAATACTCGCCGACTCGAAGTGGAGGCGAACTTGACGGAACAAAATATATGCTCTCACATGGTGGGCTTTACGGGAGTGTAAAATCGCGCGAACGATCTTTGTGCCTTCGCGAGTGTGCCAGAGGACCAATCTGAGAGGAGGAGCAGGCCTGGAAACGGCATCAGGCACCGGCGGAGCAACTTTAAGGTAAATGCCATTTTTCATTTTGTGTAAAAGTAATCTCTTTCACAGTTTCTCTTTTAGTCGTTCCCTTTCAAAATTCGATAATGTCAAAATGATAATTCGAGAACAAGCAACCACTTGATATTTCATAAAAGTTCATTCTCGTGAAGTTCTTTCGCGAAAAATCTCTCGCGCGTTAATCACTTGAACATCGAATCGAATAAAGTTTGATACGCATAAGAGTTACTCATGCGACTATATATTTTGCAAATATATTTTACAATATTGGTTTTCACATTGAACATTGCTTTAACGAATTGTACATTTGTGTTACAGAATCAACGTAATCAACTCCGCTGCTGCGCGTCGGTCGGTGAGTGAGTAGTTTTTTTTGCGGTAACGAATCTCGTAGATCGTACACACAGAAAAATATTTGATAAGTTTATATATCCGCAAATCTATCATAATGTCGTCGCGAGTGTTATATTTACTCAAAACATATTCTGGTTCTTACAATTAGTAAGTCTAGTACTTGAAACAAGAATACATATAATTATTGGAAGCAAAACAATTTTGTTTCTTCTGATTTTATTAAAAGAAGCATACGGAATTCAATAAGTTTTATAATTTTTCTTTAAAGAAGAATAAGTTCTTTCTTTGAGTATAAGATGGCAAGCTTTTCTAAGACTAGTAACAAGTATATCTTAAAACTATTATTAAGAAAATATCCTCTGTTGAAGCAAACTATTACTTAAACGGAATAAAATAAACTGAGTAATTACTTTTCTTGACTGTACAATAATATTTTTCTGTGTGTAGAATGTAGACCATAGACTGATATATTCTGGAGATTCATTACCAAAATATGGATAGATTATAATATAATTTCATGTTCACTTTAATATATTTCATTTGTCGAAGGGGAATAATTGCGATTTTGATTGTGGAGGTTTGGGTGCGCTCGGTTGCTGCACGTCACACATTTTCAAGCAAAATATGACGAATATTATTAATTTATTCGTCGAGCTAATCCCTTGTAACATATTCTATCCATTTTTCAGTAGCAAATTTATACATGTATATAAAGTTAAAAACTATGACGTGAGATCTAATATCTTGTCGAGACCGTTGAAACTTTATATTATTTTCAACTAGTAAGAATATTCTTAAAAGTCGCCAGAAGTAATTAATAAATTAGTAACATCAGTGATTTTTATTGACCGTATCTGGCAATTAAACTTCTTATTGCGAAAAATATTACCCCAGCCAGGATTTATATTATTTTCATACGTTATTTGAGATTGTTGATAAACTAAAATGTTCAATTGTCGGTCTATCTATCGTGCGGAAAGTTGCTTTTCTCTGGATCTCACGTCATTTATTCTGTATGTGTGTCCCGCGATTCACTTTCAAGATGCGTCTCGCATGAATACATGCATAGTTACACGCATCTTCGTATTTTCGCGGTCGGCCTTTGCGGTTTTTCAGCAAATTTTCAACAAGTTATTAATTGTTAAGTTTCATTCATATTGTAAATTTTAATTCATCGCAGAATATCATTAAAATAAATACAATGCGAAGTAAATTGTTTTTTTTCTACGTACATATAATATATGTATACTTGAACTTTGAATTTAAACATCGAGTCACGAAGAGTCATTATCTATTCTCGAATAAATAACGGAAGTAAAAATATATTTGAAGAGTTTTATAATTTTTTCACTTAATTTTCTTCTTTAATTAACTTCTCGCGGTCGCGCATTTCGATACGATCGACGGCTCGCATATACGTCCGAAACGTACGAAATATCTGTCGGTGATAAACCGACTATGGAAGGAATTTTCTTCCTTCCTGATCTCTGGTCGAAATGACCAGACTGTTATGGCCAGGAGCAACGAAAGGTGTGTCCAATCTGGCCCAACGAAAGAAGACTGTATACAACGGGGTAAGTGGTCAATATTGGCCACTCCGTTGGAGTATGTAAGTAAGGTGATGTGTGAAATAAGTTGATTTCTTTTTATGTGTCAAAATTCGGGTGGGTTATAAATTCTTATCTTCTCTTACACATTCTCGCATACGTGCGAGATTACAAAGACCCCTATTAAATCCCAATCGCGCGCGTACAGCCCCAAATCGGACCTCTTATAAATCGCGTCGCGGTTTTAACAAAAGGCTTGTAGGTTTATTAACAAAAACGCGGATAGGCAAGAAAATGGATAGGACTATACAGCGGAATACGGGTAGGTAGGGATTCGGATAGGCAGGGACGGGGGGACATAACTCGATGATTAAAAAGATAGATAAAATTATAACTGTCATTACTATAAAATATAATTATATTTGTAATCGGATGCATATTATAAGGTGGAAGTTGTTATGCGTTTGTTAAGTTTGTACGTAAAATTTATGTAAAATTTTTGCAGATTTGATTTACTTTTAAGAGATCGTTAATAAATACATTCGGGATATTTTTTATCCTAAACATGCAATATGTATATTAGATTGCAAGAATTTCACGTTATTGTATGCATACCGAGTATTTCATGTGTTACATCGAGAGAAATATTGTATTGTACAGATATAACTTTGAGTCGAATTTCATCGCGACACGTTTAATCGATGAATTGAATATTAATCTCACCCGTGGTTAATTGTAATACTTACTCGTCGACAGTTTAATTGTACATCGGCGATTTCTGTTGATTGAAATTCGTGCGATCGGAAAAATTCACAAGGAATTCCGAGTGCAAATAGTGACTTCGTGCAATCGTATATTTTTCGTGTTTCGCGTGTGATTAATACTGAGGTGTTATAGAAAGTGCTACGAAGTGCTACAAAGTGCTACGAAGTCTGGATCGTCCCACGAGGCCAGTTATGTCACGAGATTTGGTCAACCATGCTACGAAACGTAAGTACACGTTTGATATGAGACTGCGAGAAATTAAATATATATGAACTTTTTACATTTGGTAGAAAACTCGGTGATACTGAAGGAGATTATTATATATTGTTGATCGTGGGATGCTTAATCTGTGTTTTTCGTACATGTAACAAATTTATTTCCCGGCCGCAACTTTTTACGGTATCTGCCTTGCGATATCGGAGTTTGTTACACACGGCAATGTTTATTATCACCCTGAGGAGCGCGAAAGCATTTCTTATATTCATGATTGATATTTTCTTCGCCAGTGATAAATTACACGCAAGTTAATGAACGAGTGAAACTAAGCTCGAAGCGACGCTGGCGAAACCGGGCCTCAGTTTTCTTTATTAGATTGGCAGAAACGTTAACGCGAGTCATTTTCACAGAGGTAGGAATTTACCGAGGAGTCGTAGGCTCCGTCCACGACGCGTGTCTCTCCTTGTTTTGCGTAATAAAGAGGAATCGAGGAAATCTGTCTAATTCCGCACTTATTTGACAAACGTCAAATGAACGCCACGTTTATTCGTGTCTCGCGTCACGTGGTTTCTTTTATCTCGCGTTATTCTCGAGCAGCGACACGACGAAGCATGATGCGTCCAATAAATTTCAAGATTCTTTTTGCTGCGACGCTCGCGAGATTTATCGGCGGGCCACGAGACAGGCCATTTCTGTCGCGAGAACGTTGCGGGAGTAGAACTCCAGAGGCTCGATTCTTTAATTCACTCGAGAGAGAAACGTATGCGACGATCCCGCTCTCACGGAAAAGTCGAAAGTCGATTGGTTAAGAACGAGGGGTAAACCGCTGACGGCAATGTGGTGTACAGATTTGCGGCATTACTGGACATTACTAGGCACTTTTTGGCCATTGCTGGGGAATTATAAAGATAAAATAAGATAATACAAGATAAATAGGACAAAAATAGGATTAAGTAATGCCCACTGGGCATTAATGGGCATTGGTGTATAAGATTTTGGTCAGCGGTTTCCCCCTCGGTTAAAAACCGTGCGCGGTAGCCAATCAGCTTCCCATACAGCGCAGAAAGTTAAAATAATGTTGCTGAAACGTTGCAATGTTGAAGTATAAAACAATCTTGAACAAATTATTATTTTTTGACACTGAAATAGTTACTTGAAAAATGTATAATTATGAAATATATATATGTATAATATTTTTGCAACGGTCAGAAATTTTCCGAGCTATAAGATTGGATTATTATTTCAGTAGAATAATTTTCAATTTCAGCAGTTGTAAAAAATATCCTGCCAAACGCGACCAATGTTAACTCAATATAATTTAACAATATTTTCCGAGTGTTGAATCGTAACGTTTACAAGACATCGCAATTCAGCGGACATTAGACGTTTCTGCGACATCTCTTCAACGTTGAATCTACATTTGCAACGTTGTAACGAAACGTTTCCGAGATGTCGATTCAACATTTGTGTGCTGTACGGATTTTCTGTAAGAGCAGAATTTTCGCGTGCGTTTCCCCTTCGAATGCATTCAAGAATCGAGCCCCAGATATCGAGAACGGATTTCGCGAGGTGTCCGCTGCAAATCTCGCCGACGGAAATAATTGAGCAGAGAATCCGCCGGCCTGCCGGCCGTCATTTCGTGTGACCGTTTAACTAATATATTCTATGCGAACGATGGCGAAACAGCAGATTCTGTGGATCCCTGTATCCCATCGAACGGCGATCGGACCGCAGATCTCTCTCGCGGATTCACCGATGATCGGCGCGCTCTCGATTAGGGAGGGAAAAAATTTTCATCCTGGCGTTTATCATTTGGAACGAGGTTAACAAGACCACTTAGGGTCTATCTATGATCCTCGTTAGATTCATAGTCGCGGCAGCGGCGTAACGCTCGGTCGCGAAACGAGCGATTCCGCGCGACTCGCGAGCTCGTCGGCGCAACAACGATTGTGCCGGCCGGTGACTAATTATCGCTAACGAGGGCGAAATTATCCAAGGTCCCGCGTTGAATAAAGGCGTCCGTAAAAGGGCGCAGCGCGCTATAAAGCGGACGTCGGGGAGAAAGCGAAGGAAAGCGAGAGAGAGAGAGAGAGAGGGAGGAAGAGCGAGACGCGCTTATCGCCGTGCCACCCCGTGTTGGATATCCCATTAGCCAGGACCCCCATATTTATGCAAATTTACGCTTCGCGCATGGCCTACGACAATGTGCGGAGCCGCGCGTCGAGCCGTTCCCGTTTGCGGGCCCTGCGACGCCCCTAGCGCGTAGCCGCGATCAACTATGATATCCGGCGGCAACGCCATTAGTAAATAAGGTGTAGTAATTACATCGCGAAGGAGGGAGCGCTGGGGGAGACTTGATAATGAGCAATTAAAGCGCGAGCTGCGCGGAAAGGATATTTTATTTTTCTCCACGCTTCTTTCCTCCCCCTCCGGGGGATAATACATACATGTGTAAAACCACCTGCCGTCCGCAGGCGTGACCGCCATTGCTAATTTCTGCGGGCGCGGGGGGAGACGCTCTCGCGTCCGTCGGGCGATTTTTCTCTCCTGAAAACCGCGCTCTCCGCATATCGATCGCCCTCAGCGAGGGTGGACTCGCGTCCCCTTCGACGGGGGGGATCTCGCACCCCCCTTTGTCCCGCGGCGGCCATCGACGCGACCCGCGTGCTTTTGTCGCCCAACTGCGGACTCGCTTTCTCAATTAACGGGGAGAACGCAATGGAGCTCTTCGTGGAGACCCTGTGATCAGAGGCTGGCCGTAAGAGTTCGTCAAATTCCCGCGAGTGAGATAACCCTACGTTCCTCTCTCACTCGCGGGAATTTGACGAACTCTTATGCTGGGTCTGCAATGAGAGTCGCAGAGTCGCAGTCGTAAGAATAATCGACTGCGATTGGTCAATTCCGTCAGGCACATAAGAATTGACCAATCATGGTCGATTATTCTTACGACTGCGACTCTGCGACTCGCACTGTAGACCCCGCATTACGCCCGGTCTCTGATTACAGGGTCCCTATAGCGTTTCGGAGACCGCGCGAGAGCCTGAGACTCGTCGTGGCCGTCGAAAATCGGCCGTGTCGGCGTACACGGAGTGTTTGGGAACGGGGGAGAGGGGACAGACCAAGGCACGATTCTTATTGCGAATCACCGAGACGTGTCCGAGACCCCGAGAACCGTTGTAGATTCAGCCTAACGCGGCGCCAAGTAGACAAGACCAACCGCGGAACTTCGCCGGTGTGTCGCGCAGATTTCGTTTTTCCCGCCGCTCGCGATTTATCGAGTGGGTCAAGGGGAGCGCTCGTGATCTACGGGGGGTTTACAAATCGCCTGGCCCCAACGAGACACTCGACGGGATCGTCGATATGGTTGTCTCGTGTACAACGCGGTGTAAAAGTGAGTTTCGTTTATTCCCTCACTCGAAACCGAGAGACTCTTTGTCGCCAGGGAATCGAGAGTAGGAGCGAGATGGGAAGAGGTCGCAGATATAATAATCGGGAATATGTTTTGGGTTGAAATTTAAGTTAAATGAAAAAGAGATACCGAAATTTTCGTAAATTCAACTTAAAAAGTTGGAGTTAAAAAAAGGATACCGAATTTTTCTTCCCGTTTTATTCCGAAAGGATCTTTGCGAAAACCGCGCTACTTGGCTGCGTACGAAAACATCGCCCGGGTGCATTTGGACACCGGAGAGTCTACACGGGGTCAATTCTGTATCTTAACTATAGTAAAAATGCTAAAAGAATTAATAGTCTCTTTCTGTCTCCTTAAAGAGAGACAAAGCCGCTTACTTTCAGCTTCTCACGGGATAAGTTATCTTCTTTTTTTGAAGTAAACTAAGTTAAAGTTAACAGTCTTGAAAATTTAACGTAGCTGAGATACAAGTTAATCCACAATAGAATTAATTGAATTAAAAGTTACGTTAATAATGAAAAGACATTGAAACGTTCAAAGTTAAACTTGTCTTATTCTTATGTAAAATCTTTGCGTACGAGCGAGAGAGAACGAAATAGCACAAAGCAGAGTTTGTCCTTTTCTCGCTGCTCAACGCTTGGTCTAGATATTATTATGTCTATGGTTTTCGCATACGTTTCTCTTTCGAATGAATTCAAGTCCGGTGTAAGACTTTATTATATTTCTTGTTTAACATATGTACATTCGAACAACACGGAGGATCCCGCCGGCGCGAACTCGGCATCCTTCGCGCGCAATTGAACTTTTCAATTTTCCCCCCCGCGCGCCCGCCAATCGGCGCGGCCCGCCGGCGTCACGTGACCCGAAATTCGATGACTCTATAAGTAGAAATCGCGCCTCGACCCCACCAGTCGCCCCGCGTCGCCACCAGACGTCCCGCCGGTCGCTTCCGCGCTCGTTTCCGGCCGCGAGCGGTGCCGCGCGTCGCGCCTAAATTTCGCGGCGGGTCTCGCGGAGCTCGCGAGGACCGACTTTTCCTCCTTCTGCCTCGACCCAAGTGCCGGGAGACGCGATCGCGGTTAAAGACTCCCGCGTGCTCGCGCGCACGCACACCCACAAGTAAGTACGCACGCACGCACGCACGCAGGCACGTTCGCTCGCCGTTCGCGGGCGAGAGCGAGCGGCGTATACCTTCGCGGTGAATCGAACCTAAGGGCGCCGCGAAGTGCGGTGCGGAGCCGAGAGACAGAGCGAGCGAGCGTAGCGGAGCGGAGCGAGAGAAACAGCGAGGGGAAGGGGTGGGGGGCCGCGCGCGCGAGGCGAGAGACGCGGCCGACGGAGGGTCAAAAAATGCGAGGCTGCGCGCGCAGCCGCTTTGTCTCTCCCGGCGAGCGGTGGCGCGGCGGGCTGGGGAGGGGCGCACGGAACCACGAGGGGGCCACCAAGGGTCCGCGGAGCGGACCATGGCGGACCGGCGGCGAACTGCATCCTCTCAGTCGGCCGCTGAACCCGCGCGCCGTACGGTTGGTACGCGTGTGCTCGCCGCGCTCGGCCGTCCGTCCGTCCGTCCGTCCGCTCAGTTAGCCCGCTCGTACGTTCGCTCGCTCGCTCGCGCGCGCCGCGTTACCGTTCGCCGCCGTCCGTGCCGTGTCGCGTTCGCCCGACCGCCGTCGGGCGAGGACTTGAAGTGAGATCCTCCGCGTTTTTCCGCCCCGAGCGTCGTCCAGCGGTGGTGTTCGAGGGGCAAGAGAGAGAGCGCCGGGGGACTCGACCACGGTGGTAGTAGTCGCTGCGCGACCCGGCGGGGCCCGCGGGGTCCACCAGCCCCTTGGATTTTTCGGCGGATCGTCCTCCCCCCCGAGGCCCCCTCGACGCCGACGCCGCCGCCGCCGCGCTCGACGCGAATCTCTCCCGCATGGTGAGTACGCTGCTTTTTTTGTTGTACGTACGACTGTATATCGCGCCGAGCGTCGCATTCGCCGGCGCTCAACTCGCGAAACGGTCTACCCGCGCCCCCGAATCGCGGGGGAGGCTCGAAAGGGACGAGTGGTTGGGGGGAGGCGAGCGCCGTCTCTCGCCGCCTCCGCCAAAATTGAATAGGCGAACCGACGCCCGGCGTCGAAGAGCCGCGAGCCCGCGGCTTTCCTGTTGTACGTTCCGTTGCCGAGATCGTCTCCCGTCGTGCACTCGTCGGCTTCAGTTTGAATTTCACGCGAGCCTCGGAAAGCGACGCGCCGCCACCGCGACGGGTAAAACGAGGAGGACCAAACGGCGTTTCGTCCCCGATCGCGCGTCCCCCCCGCCCCTCTGGAGGGCCCACCGGATTTCGAGCCGCGTCAGAACGAATTAGCGTTCGCGGCCGCTGTCGTCGAGTCCGGCAGATTTCCCCGATCGCGGCGAATCCGAGCGTTCGTCTCGACGAGGTAGACAGGTTGTGCCCTCCTGACCGCAACGACGATCCGAAACGCCACCGCGGTCGTTTTCTATTTACCGTCGAGAGATTCGCCCGGCGAACAGACGGAAAATTCATGCGCGCTCGTATATGCACGTGGAGATATACACGTCGGTTTTTCGGAATCCGACGAAACGCAGTCCGACGTGCAGCTTAGGATTGTATCGCGTTTGATTCAGGCCCGGTCTACAATGAGTTGTTAGTCAGAAGTCGGAACTATATGTCGGTCCTTTTTCTTCCACCCAGAAAGGAAAAGGATCAACATATAGTTGCGACTTCTGACTAACGACTAACGACTCATTGTAGACCGGGCCTAAGCCTTGTGTCCATGATCCAAGAACTGTGTCTAAGTTCTAGTTCCGAGAAATGCGTAGCCAATCACCTTGCAGCTTTTATGGAATAGCTGCAGGTTGATTGGCTACACATTTCTCGAAACTAGAATTTGGACCAAGTTCTTGGATCGTGGACACAAGGCTTTAAGGCCAATGTCCACGATG
>NW_011967175.1:27581-76113 GCF_000949405.1 Vollenhovia emeryi
CTAGAACTTGGACCAAGTTCTAGCATCGTGGACATTGGGCCTTAGGGGATGCTGGAGTGTGATTCTGCACTTTTGCACCTTTCCAACCTGGAAACCATCAGTTCGCGGAAACACTTGTGTGATATACAAATTAAATGGCTTACGTGTCTAGATCGAAAGCAGCTATTCCGGCTAAATGAAAGAACAATACGGCATCGCTGAAGCTAAGTTTGTAAGTCTAATAAAAAATAACAGTGAGCAACGCACGTACTACATGTAGCGTATGTGTGCATTGCTCACTATTATTTCTTATTAGACTTACAGACTTACAGACTTAGTTTCAGTGATGCCGTGTTGTTGTCTCATTTAGCCGGAATAGCGAGCTGTTATTCGATCTGTACACGTGAGCCATTTAATTTGTGTATTACACGAATGCTTCCACGAAACAGACGGTTTTAAGTGCGTAAGGTGCGAAAGTGTTTCTGCACTTTGGGCACCGTTTGCTCCTAGAACTGTCAGCTCGTGAAAACATTTGTGTAATATACAAGTTACGTGGCTTTTGCGTACGAGCCGACAGTGTTCCACTATTCGGACTAAATCAGAGAACGGCGTGGTATCATTGAAATTAAGTTTAGGCACTTGACAAGATGTTTATTCACTCGAATAAGTTATAGGTTGGGTAACCTGTAACTTATTACCATTTACTTTATCGCCGTTAAGCCGAGCTGTTCCTCGCGAGACGTAGTTTTCGCGAGAAAATCGCAGGACGCGCGCCTCGACGTTGCTTCCGCATCCTCTCGCACAAGGGACGCTGGAGTGATTCAGCAGTTTTGGCACTTTTCGTGAAAACATTTGTGTAACATACAAATTATGTGGCTTTTGCGTACGAACCGACACAGTGTTCCACTAATCGGACTAAATCAGAGAGCAGCGTGGTATCATTGAAATTAAGTTTAGAAGCCTAACAAAGAGTCTATTCACTCGAATAAGTTGTAGGTTAGGTAACTTATAAGATTTTTTGTTAGGCTTCTAAACTTAATTTCAATGATACCGTGCTGTTCTTTGATTTAGTCCGATTAGTGGAGCACTATCAATATCTGTACGCAAGAGCCCCATAATTCGTATGCTACACAAATGTTTTCACGAATTTGCAGTTCTAGGAGCAAGAGGTGCCAGAAGGGCAGAAATCACTCCAGCCTCCCCTTAAAGCCTCCCCTTAAAGCCCTGTATCAGACTACGGATTGAGATTGAGATTAGATTGAAGTTTGTCCAATTAGAGTAAAAGTTACTAAACTTGAGACTAGTAAACTTTACTGTGACTGGTCAAATTTCAATCCAATCCCAATCTCAATCCGTAGTCTGATACGGGCTTAAGGGGATGCTGGAGTGTGATTCTGCACTGTTGCACCTTTCTTACCTAGAAACTATCAGTTCGCGGAAACACCTGTGTAATATACGAATTAAATGACTAAAGGCCTGTATCCACGATGCTAGAACTTGGTCCAAGTTCTAGCATCGTGGAAACAGGCCTTTACGAGTACAGATCGAAAGCGGCTTGCTATTCCGGTTAAATGAAGGAACAATATGGCATCACCGAAACTAAGTTTGTAAGTCTGTAATAGAAACTTAGTTTCAATGATGCCATATTGTTCTTTAATTCAGCCGGAATAGCAAGCCGCTTCTGATCTGTACGTGTAAGCCATTTAATTTGTATATCACACAAATGTTTCCACGAAACGGACAGTTTTAAGCGCAAAAGTGCAGGATCACTCCAGTATTCCCTTAACGTGCCGCGTTTTCGCGAGCAGTTTGCGAGTTTATTTAACGAATTCGTGTAAACGGGTTGAAGGGTATGCAATTGTCGTGCGGAAAACCGCCGAACGTCGGATTTCATTATGGAACTCTCGTTGCAGAATCCTGAAACGGAAATCTCTCTCTCCTCCGCTTTCGAAGAAACTTACTGATTTTTAACGAGCCAGACTCTTGTAATTAATTCTTGATCGAGGAATTCGTGCGAAGCAAATTCAAAAATACAGTTTCCCCCTTTATTTTGCTCGCGTGCAAAGGACGTTTTCCTGCGATAACGGCGCGTGCACTGTTGCGGCCCCGAGGCCGCGATATTTTCGTTTCGGAGAGTATCCGTTCTAAATGGGACAAAAAGAGATCCGTGACGAGAAAGACATTCGAGATGACGTTTTGGGGCAGCGCGTGTACTTCTAATAATAAAAGCTCTCGGAGTGACTCGCTAATGAGTGCGCCGCGAAGAAAGGGAACGGCCGCGCTCGGCCGGGCCGTTTTCACACGTGCACGCCAGCCCCGGCCGCGCAAAAGTGACGCAACGCGGCGAGAGAGGAGAAAAGTGCTCTCGGCTATCTCGGAACAAAGTCGGCTTTTTGATTCCGCGCGCTGCGCTTCGCGCATAATCCGCGTCGGCGTCGCGGCGGCACCGCCAGTGGATCTGTCGCAACGTTTTCGCCGGGACTATTTTTGCGGCTGGTAATTCTTCGCTCGTCCGAAAGCCATTAGCTGCGGCGGTTAAACGCGCGGCGCCCGCAGTTGAAACACTTTTGATAAACGAAAGAACTGCATCTCGATCTCCCCGAGCGGCCTTTGTCGTCCCAATATCGTCTCTATTATCCTACGGACGCGCTAATAAGCGCGATTGCGATCGCGGTGACGCGCGATTATTGCGCGATTATCGTTGCCGGGGCGTCGATGCGCTCGAACGAGCGCGCTTCCTCGCGCCGGGCTCGCCGAGAAAGTCAACCGCCGTATCGACGACCGACGATTGTGCGTGACGTAACGCGGCATTTTCGAGCTTTCCCGTACGATCGCGCGTGGTCCTGCTGAGAGTTTTTCACCGGGCGCTGCACTAGGCTGGAAGACCTACTGCCCTCCTGAGAAAGATGGACCGAGCGGGACGGACAAACGGTTTCTATTTCTCCCTCTAGTAATTTTTGTTCTCCATCTCGCGATTTCTGTCTCATTTGTGTAGGGTGAGATAGAAAATCGTTGACCAAACCAGAATGACATAGAGACCGAACGGAGACTACGGCGGGTAAACCGCTGGTCAAAATCACGCACAGCAATGCTTATCAATGCCCGGTGGGCATTACTTTGTCTTACTTTATCTTTATAATGCCCTAGCAAGGTCCAATGTCCAAACTAATGCCCGGTAAAGCCACAAATCTGTACACGACAATGCCCTCAGCGGTTTTCCCCGCGGAAAACTGTTCCTCTGTCTCGCTTTGTCCGTCTTTTTCGAGAGGACAGTAGGTCTTCCAGCGTGGTATTGTTATAGCTAATTCGATTGTTTGCACCCAGCGCGCACTGAGCGTCGTTTGCGTATTGCTTAGCTTCTAATAATCGGCAACAAGAAAATTAAGACCGCACCCAACCGACCTGCCGCGTCGAGTTACACGCGAGTGAAGAAAATCGAAAATTTCCCTAATAGGCCGGGCAAGAACGTCCGCGCCGCCCGGCACGCCAAGCGGAACTTTGGGTGCCGGTCACAGATGCGCGCGTATCAGGTGTATCATGTAAATGTAGAAGCGGCGGAGGCGGGAGAGTCGCACGCGTTGAATAACAACGCGCGTTTCTCCGGCGCGGCCGTCTCTCGAGCGTGCAAAATTGTGCGTGTCTCGCGTGATATAATCACGAGTTCTACTAAGAATGGGATTAACATTATACGAACCGGAGTGTCGTCGTGCGACGAGCGTACACGTCGTTTTACCATGTGACGAGACTTCCACCCTCCCCCTCTTGTTGTACCTACCTCGTTACTTCCTCCGGACGGGGTACAATAGAAAAAAAGGGCAAATTATAGACCGCGCGAGGTACGTCTTCGTATGGAATCTTCATCGGACCCTGAACGAAGTATCTTCAGGAAGTAGGGCTCAGCTGGCGTACGTTGACTCTGACGTCTTCGACTCTTTGCCCTCGCGCGCATTGTTTCCTCAGGAAGCGACAATCTTTATACGCGCGTGCGCGCGATACATTTGTGCGCGAGATCTTTTTTTTTCTAAAATTTTAAGCACTCGGGGCGTTGCTCTACATTTGGATAAATCAAACTGAGCAGAACGGCTGTATTAGATCCTTAAGTCCGTGTCGCACTACGTATTGTGGATCGCGGATCGCAATTCGAGCAGTCGGATACGAGGCTGTCTCGTCTGATTGGCTGAATTGCGATTCGCGACCTTCAAACTCAATCCGATTCGCGATCTGCGATACGCAGTGTGACACGGGCTTCAAGACAATGTTTCATGTTTTAAGCCTTTGGCTCGGTCTACGATGAGTCGTCAGTCGTTAGTCAAAAGTCAGAACTATATGTTGATCCTTTTTCTTCCACCCAAATAGGAAAAGGAGAAGCATATAGTTGCGACTTCTGACTAACGACTAAAACAACTCATTGTGGAGCCTTTGTCTTGAGGTAACGCGCAATAACTGTCTCACGTCTTAAGAGTACAAGACAGCCGTTCTGCTCGGGCCCTAAGATTCGGGCGCGGCCGTCCGCGTTCGCGCTTCCTTCCGCACGGATCTTGATAACGCGAGTCATCAATAACCGCAACATCTGACGTAATTGGCGTAATTGCCGCAACATTCCCATCGCGGGGAAAGCTACTGTCCGCCGCGCTTTAGCCCGTAATTGGAGGCGAAGTTGCGTTTCCACGCACTTAAGTGTTAACAACGCCAATTATCGATAATCGCGCTTTATGACTATAATTCCGATCGCATTCTCATACATCCAGATTGGCGCAGCCCGTAATTGAATGCGACGCGCTGAACGAGATTACGTTTAATCGTGGCGACATTATCGTCGACGAACATTCGTGGGGCAGGAGGGGACTTTCCGCGACCTCGCGGTTTCGATTTCAGAGTTCGCTCGAGAGCGAACCGCCAAGTTATGCCAACTCCGACATTAGTGTCGCAGTACGACAATCGATCTTTCCGGCCAACCCGCGCTACCGCAAAGCTTCCGCCGTGGAAAATCCCACTTCGCGTCTATTAACCCTCGGAATCCCGGACAAATGTATTGTCCACGTGACACACGAGATTGAAGATAAATTGAGGAAGGGACCGCGGACCGTGAAAAGATACAGAACCGATGTGAAGTACAGAAATTCAGGATAATAAAATGCGGAATATTCTAAGAGTACGCGGAGAGAATTTTCTCTTAGAATTTATCCTGAGAATTACGTGGGACAACATGGCATTTCGAGGGATTTGACGAGAGTCTTGTAAAATTTTACCATGTACTTTTTGGTAAATTTAATCGAACATATTTGATATTTTATTCCGATGGACATTAATATTTTTCACCGCGTTAGATTAATTCGAAAAAGTTCTCGTAAAATTCTTCCAAATCCCACGGCTACCCTGATTTTCGGGATAAATTCTGAGAGAAAATTCTCTCAGCGTGTGTAACTTTTCATATGTTCCGCGTGAGTACTTTAGTAATGCTAATTTATCAATCGATCTTTTATTCACTTTAGCTTACAGCCAGAAAGTGGGACTTGGTTTACAATAGAAACTTAACTCATTCACTCATCCATACCCGCCCTAACTCTAACTATTCTCTACAGTAATGCTAATTTAATAAATATTATAAATGAGGCATCTAAATATGTATATTATTAAAACGGTGAGCTTATTGTCAACCCAACTGGCAAACCTCATCGAATTCGTTACGCAATGGAATAAAATTTGCCAGGTGGGTTGACAATAAGCCGTTTCAATTTTTAATCATCACTGGCGACTATAAGCGACATTTTTCTTTCGTGTATCATTATTATTTAATATCATGTTCCATGCGTACGCAGAATATTGATACTGTTTTGTATGCATACATACGGTGTACATTTTGTACACATTTGCGGGCATCAATTGTCGTTAAATGCGAGGACCACGGTTATGATTGAAGACTATTTTTAGCGCGGCGCAGTGTATCGCCACGTCATGAAATAATAGTGGGCTCGACTTGACGTAGTATCCGCGGCACACACGTGTACGGATGCCCGCGGCGGCAAAAAAAGCGATGTCCTTTAAGGTCGCCGTGCGCAATCATGTCTAATCGATCTCTCTAATGATATCTAACGATATCTATCTAATGATATCTCCGGTTTATCCGCTTATCGCACTGTCGCGATTACACGATTAAAGCGAACGCACGCTCGCGATAAAGGGCAAGGGGCCGTTCGACGCCATTCGACGCGGAACTTTACGACACACTCTGGCGACCCTTCGATCCGTATTCTCTATCCGCGCTCGAGACCGTTTAACGGTGCATGTAATCGTCTCATTTTTAGACTTTGCGATACAAATATGTTTTATTTATATGGGAAAACCGGCAAGGGGGAAACGGGTTTTTCGTGCAGCTCGCCGGCTGATGAACGCAGGCCGGGAAGAATCGCGGATGCACGTCGATTTAGGGCCCACAAGTTTTTCCGTAACCGCAAGGTTTCGACCAGTCGCGTTGCTCGATTTGATTACGGACGGCCGAATTCAATCGCGAATCCTTTTTTCGCGACGATTACACGATCCGACAATCAATTTTCCCCCTAAACGGATTTCACTCGAAGGGCAATAAATTCACGGTGTAGCCAGCAGGTAACGCCGATCAATTTAACAGAAACTCCGCTGTCTCGTATTAGGGGCCTGTTTCATAATAAGGGACTGCTCTATTGTTACGGAAATTTATGTGCGGCCCTCGGGCCGGATCTGTGACAGGTGTACAGTAGACCTTAAGAAATTGATCTATCACAGGCGATTATTCTTCTCACTTTCGATTGCGATTGGTCAGTTCTTACGACTTAAGACTCACCTTTTCTTCCACCCAGGAAGGAAAAGGATCAGCATATCGTTGGGACTTTTGACTAACGACTCATTGTAGACCGGGTCTAAAGGCCTGTGTCCACGATGCTAGGACTTGGTCCAAGTTCTAGTTTCGAGAAACGTGTAGCCAATCAACCTGCAGCTATTCCATAAAAGCTGCACGTTGATTGGCTACGCATTTCTTGGAACTAGAACTTGGACACAGTTCTTGGATTGTGGACACAGGGCTTAAGACTTGGCGCGTGTCGACGAGAAGACGCTGTCGATATTCGCGCGGCTTATCGATTGACCCTCGAGACCGCGTGTGTCGCCGAGGCGAGGCGACGCCGTGACGGTGGGCGGCGAGGAAGCAACTCTCGTTTCCAGCGCGTTTCCCCTTTTTCTCTCCTTTGTCGCCGCGCGCACAAATTCGGGCTTTGACTTGCCAGCCCAGCGCTTCCTCCCGTAAATCATCCCAGCGCGGCAGAGTCGCCGCTATTGCTTCTGAAAATATCCCGATGCCACGGTCGCATTAACTGTGCAAAAGCATCACGCTGCGCGCGTTTTATACCGAATAGTCCCGGAGGTCCGCAATTCATTATACCTTTAACACCACAAAAGGAAGATATTTTATTCATAAGCTGGGGAAATCCTCTAAGCAAGGGCGAGAAATCTTATATCAGGTATTTTTCCCTTACCTCAACACATTTATCTATAAAAGAGGTAGACCCATAAGTTACAATTAAGAATAAATATGTCTACGAATAACTTTCGCATTGTGGAGCGTCGCGATTTTCACGTAGAATCCTGTTTACAGTCTCACGTGAGTTATCGTCAATTTTGTCGTTTGCAACGATCGCAATATTTTCGCCCTCCCCGACTATCGTGCGGTTTTTCACCGGAGATTTCTCGTTCAGAACGTCCGTTCGTCCACAAAGAAAATCAATCGTTTACACGAGAAATGAGGCGTGGGTATTTTTAAGAACGCTTTCCGCGCGGACGGGCGTGTTTATTACTTAAAAGCATTCAACGGTGGCAACCGATGGCCGCGTATGTCACGTTTTAGAGGACACGAGTAATACGTTTATCCCGCGTTTCCATTATCTCGCACACAGAGCCTCCGATTGTAACATCGGCTTACATCGACACGATCGTTTTCCGGACGTTTAAGAGCCTCCGCCCCGCCCCTCTGTTCCCCCCTCGAAAGCACTCTGGCCGGTCGGATAGTCGGATAAACCTTTAAAACGTCAGCTCGTCGACACGTCGAGATTTCATATTCACGAGTGAGGGCGGCGGGAGGGGAATCTCGAGGGTGGACGCGTCCCTTTCCGGATTTGTCACGTTTGTCTCGATACCGCCGCGCCGGCCCTTAAAAGTTTCGCCACTCGGACGAGCGCGCACGTGAACACGCGCGCAGGCTTTTAATTGCCCATATTTTTAGCTCGGGCGTCCAGTCCGCTCGTGACGATAAATTTCTCCGCTCCCTGACTTCGGCGGGATCGCCGGCATTCGTTCCCTTCCTTCGCTCCCTCCGTCGTCGTCGTCGTCCTCGTCGTGAATCTTGTACCTGAATCCTACACTCGAGAGAGCGCAGTGGCGTATCCCTTCCCACCGGAACCGCTCCGGAGGGCGGCCGGTCGCTCTCGCAGTCCGAAAGCGGAAGGCGGGGAGGCTCGGAGGGAAGATGGAAGAAGAACCGAGGGAAAAAGAAAACAATTACTCGCTCGGGTTCGAAGGCGCGTACTTGCGATAAAATACCGGCTGTCTGCTAGATAATTAATATGCTCGGTGGACAGACGTGCCACGGGGAAATGGCAAATGAGATACATCGCGTGATCTGCTCTGATATCCTGTTAATAGCGCGACGTCGAGCTCTGATCGCATAATATTAAACTAGTTTCGAAACGAGCCGGTCGGAATTGAAGACATTCCAACGGGGAAGAGGGCAAAATTTTTAACCGAACAGTCGACCGTGGTCTCTCCCTTCGAATTGCGCGGCGAGGTCTCATTGTTTTACGCTGATTAGCGCGAAAATAATAAATCGAGGCCGCGTATCGCTCTCGCGATCGGTGTATTTTCCGGCCTTTGTTGGCGGGCAATTTCGGAGAGGCTTGTTCGTGCCCAAGCCGTATCTAAAAGGTTAATATGTACCATTTGCGATATTGGCCGATGGCAAACCTCGAGCAAGAATGAAACGGTACAACATACTTATTCACATCGCCGTACTTTCCGCATGATTGCGCGAACGCTGCAACGAAGCCGCAGAGTTTTTTTTTTTCGCCGCGACGCGTTTCCACGTCTCGTTACCTCGTAACCCTCGCGGGACGCAGGATCAGGATCATTGCGGAACAACGCGACACGGTACGAGAAGGAGAAGGAGGAGGAGGAGGCCGCACATTGTCGAGGCGTAACGGATCAGAGTGAAAGTCCGAGACACGACTCGCGCCGCTCGCTTGCTCGCGCCGCTCGCGAGCGAGTCCGTCTCTCTTCGAAGAGGAGCCTTCGAAGGCGCGATATATCGACTCGACTCCGAACGGTTCCGAAATAGTCGTGAGTTCGCGCCTCCCGGCCTGCCGATACTTACGCAATTACGAGAGCGTACCCTCTCTTTTTTTCTGTCTCCTTCTTGCCACCTTTCCTCTCCAGGCAGCCCGCTTGTCTCGCGTCGGCCACGCGTTCGTTCTCGCTCCTGTTTCGGGTAGACGCGTGTCCGATGCACTTCCGGTCCAACTACTGGCTTGGGCGCTTCGCGCCGCTTACGCCGTTTCAGTCGCGGCGAGGGGATCCGAGCGCGACGTTTCGGATTATTTTTATCGCCGGGGTGCGACACACCCGCTTTCGGTTCGCAATTCCAGATCTATGCGGGGAACACACGCACGCACGCACGCACGCACGCACGTCATTTTCGTATCTTCGATGCTCGGCGCTTGCCGAACGTTAAACGTCGCCGCGGCTGAATCGGAGTCGTAGAATTTTATTGTCCGGAGTAGAATATTCGCTCTCGATCGTTCGCCGTATATCTCTTTCGCGACTCTTCATCTATCGAAGGATTGCGCAAAGAATCCACAGACCCAGAGACGACTGCGCAACAAGTGCCCGCGCATTATTCGTTTCGTAAGTCCAAGTGACGGAAGTGCATCCTACTCCGTGCTCGCGGAATTGCCACAGGCAGAGAGTATTAATTGCTGAATCGGAATACACGGCGGGCAGCCGCCGCGATCGGTGATTCACGATGCCTACATTTCGATTTCTATGTCAATGACGGGATATAAACTGTACACACTCGTCTGCGCTAAATTGGTCTAGTTTGTGTAGGTTGGCAGAGAGAAGGGGGGAAAACGTTTGGAGATAGTCGAATGGTACCGCGGGTCGATATTCAGCCCGGTTACACGAAGCTCCTAGAAAAATACACGAAGGAACTGTTTAGAAGTCCAGGCGTGGGCATATCGAAACTCGGTTCGCCTCGTATTGGACATTCGTCAACTCACGTAACATCGATTGACGGTCGAAATGTCACAAGTGTCGGAAATACCGGTGTTTCACCTTGAATTTAGATCTCGCTTGTCGAATTCTATTTCGATTTGTAAGAAAGCAATCTCCTCCAAGTAATTACACAAAGAGATGGCAGGTTTTCAGCACCCAAATTCAATCACAAGTCTATTTTCGCAACGCGATCCAACGATGAATTTTCCACTAAACAGATTTCGCTCCAAGGGCGACAAATTCGTGGCGGAATCAACCGATGACGCCTATTAATTTAACAAGACACTCCGCTATCCCGTATTAGGATTCTATCTCGTATACCAGGGGACTTTCCTCTTTAACCGGAATTAATGTCACGATTAGTTGAAAGATCCTACGGTCGGACGTAGAGGGGGCCCGAGTTCAGTTTGGGTCCGAACCGGACCCAGGATGAACGACAGCAATCTCATCTTCATCGAGAAAGTCTGTTGCCACGTGAAAGTCCCGTAGCCGCGTAAGCCGTGGCGAATGCCGCGTCGAAACAATGACCGGTATTCGGAGCGTGCATTTATTTAAATCGCGAAGAGAGGCAAGTGTTGCTCCTTGCGCGCCGAGTACGCAGCGAGGAGGTTAAATATATCTTGGCCTGGCCTAACCGTTCCTCCTCCTATCCTCATTCCTTTCGAACGGCCGGTCCCCGCTAAGTCAGATTCGAGTGCAACGGCGGGTTCTAGCGGCGAGAGAGCCGCGGCGAGGGTCGCCCCCGATGACGAACGATCGGCGAAGTTTCCGAGATTAGTTACGGGAAACCATTGCAGGGACCGTTTGTTCGTAAATCTCGTGACTCGCGGGCTAGGTAGACAGATCGCTTATTGCGGAGTCACGATGGAAAATGCCGGGCGTTTAGCGTCTAAATTAAATCATTCGCGCCGCGCCCGCGAGATTTGCGGCGTTAATTAAATAGTTCTGGCGGGTTTAACGTTGTCACCCGGCGTCCCGCGGTTAATGTCGATCTGATTAATTTGTATAAATAGCACGCACGGTTTGGCATTGACGCTTAATGCCAG
Organism: Vollenhovia emeryi; assembly: GCF_000949405.1. Taxonomy (NCBI): domain Eukaryota; kingdom Metazoa; phylum Arthropoda; class Insecta; order Hymenoptera; family Formicidae; genus Vollenhovia; species Vollenhovia emeryi. Next base: position 38,900 of record NW_011967175.1, read on the forward strand.
TTGACGAAACGTCCAGCTCTCTAATCGCGGGGGCGGGGGATTGGTTGTCTTAAAAATTCATTCTGTTAAAACATTTTCGTAATTAATGCTAATGAGAGAGAGAGAGAGAACGGCCGGAGGGGGTGGCTGTGCACACAGCCGCGCAAAACACCGCCCAAGGAAAATATTTGGGCCGGAAATTATGCGCGATATTTTCGCACTCCAATAATAAACTAAGCTACGCGCCCGCGGCGGATAGCGGATAGCGGACCAAGCGAATAATGATCGTTAAATTGGAGCTGACGAGCGCAGCTTTCGTTCGTCGACGCGTGATACTATCGTCGCGTGTAATCCCGATTTATTTCTCGCCCGATTTCAATTACGGCCGGCCGTGCGCTGAATCATAAAGCTCCGCAGCCAGTCAAATGGAAATAACTGCGCCTCGATAATTATACGAGTACTTTCGAAGCGATATCCATACTTTTGTGTAAAAAAAAAAAAGGAAATGCGCTCATCAGCTTCGTATGTGAGCGTATCGAAAGGATACCTCGATTGAATTACACGTACAAAACTGCGCGAAAGGGCCCCTGTGTCCTATAATGGAAACTATGTATTGTGTTTCGTATAATTCAATATCGTGTAATTATTGCATCGTGCAATTAAATATCAAATTATTTCTATAAATTATATTTTTGCTCGCACATGTGACTGTTAAATGCACCGAGAAAAAGGGGTATCGAATTAAAAAACATTTCCGCGCCGATCACGGCCGCTGCCAAGCAAATGTTTATCAATTCACGAAAACATTCATCGATCCAAGATAGTATACTATATACGTTTCGATGAATGGCCGTGCGTTTAACTTAAAAACATATATATTTTAACTAAAGAAGTACTGTCAATTAAATGTTTATTTATTTCAATAACTTTTTCTCTCTCGGTGCACATTTTTACAAAATATGCGGATGTGTCGTTCGGGAAAAAAAAATTCCGTGCGGTCACGAGGACGTATTTATTTCTATTTGACGGGCACGTAACACGAGTGTGCGATGTAGGTGTGACGTTTTTCATTTTGCACCCTTTAAAAAATACGACTGCAATTTGCAGCGAGTAAAACGCCGATGCGTCTGCGAAAAAATACGCGCGGTAAGTGCCGCGGCGCGTACAAATGGGAAGTGTGCGGTTCGCCCGTGGGTGCTTGTTCGATGGGGGGAGGGGGGGGAAGAGGGAGAAGGAAAAAAAAGGAGCACGAAAGTGCAAGTCGTTTGCGTAACGCGTGAGTTACTTACGGCGGCGTTCACACCGCCAGTTAACAGCGCAGTGTGCGTCGGTTAAACAACTGTTACAGCCGTTCCACCGTTACGGCGCCTTAATGGCTCGCGAGCAATAATGCTCCTCGTGACGCAACGTTGCTTAATAACTAATAAAAATATTTCGCCGACGCTCGAACAAATACGCGGAGAAGGAAGGGCGGAGATCGTCCGAGGTTATCGCCTCCCTAAGGACCAGTTTCACAAACGTCGGTTAACTGCTAACCGAAGGTTAATTGATTCCCCGTCTCTTCTTATATAACAAGATAGAAAAAAAGAATAAGGAGTCGACTGAACCCTGGTTAACGGTTGACGTTTGTGAAACTTGCCCTGAGCGGCTTTTAGGCCCGCTTTTTCATTTCAACTGTTAACCATAGGCTAGTCGACTCTTCATCTTTTTTTTTTATATTATCATTTAAGACGGAGAATCGATTAACTTCCGGCTAACAATTAACCAGAAAATGAAAAACCAGGCGTTGGAGAGATGCGTGGAGCATCTCGCGAGTCGGTCGGGCGAGTTTGCGCATCGTTGGCGATGACAATACAATTTCGCGAGCGGACGAGGGAGCGTACGCGCGTAGGAGATTTCTCACGAGTGCGATGAAAGTGACTTCCCCTCCGATCGACCTCTCCGCACTCGATAACACGGACGTTCCTCTAAGGCTTCTGTTTATCACGGGTATCGCTTTACGGGATTGTTCGCGCGGATAGGCGGCCGCGGCAATCGGAGCCAAGGTGTTCGCTTTGAGAAAGTTACGACCTCGACGACGGAGTCGAGTAAAAATTTCGTTAGCGCCCACGTAGGGGCGATTTTAACGTGATAAACAATAAGATTGTACCCTCGTTTTGCGCTGTTCTTAAGGCAGTGAAATCCAATTTGAAATACGACGTGCTCTTTCTGCCGGGATGGGAGAAAAAAAGTTAGACGCGGAGGACACTTATGAAATTAACGGCGGCATTGCGGTACCCGGTGGGCCGCTTGTTCTTCTCTCGGGATTATAAAATTGCGATTATGATGATTGACAGCCAGATGGGTTTGGGATTATAAAAAGGATCCTTAGACGAGGCTGCGACGATACCGCAAAGTCATCTTTTCACGACGACGGCTTTGCAACGGCCATTATTTGCCGAGTTTTCGAGCCGTTATGTCATACCGCGTTATTAGTCTATCATTAATCCGTACCAATATGAAAACGCAGATATTGGAAATTATACGTTGCGCGATGCAATCATCCCTTAATCATACACAGCCTTAAGAAAAAGAGAGAGAGGGAGAGAGATACCCCCGTAACCTTCCAAATTGCAATACGCACGCGTGGATAAGCGCAATATGCATAACTGCCCGGGCGTCTATCGCGCGCATTGTTGCATCGGTCGGTTTTCACGAGGATTTTACCCGTTAATCGTAGCGATCGCCGCCACGGTACGCATTATCGCGGAATGCAAGTTGTGCAAACCGAGAAGAGAACAGATCCCCGCCCCGTCGGGTGGAGCGCGAAAGAGACGGAACGAGAGTGAGGGTCGGAGCGCAAAGCAACGTGATAGCTTACGACAAAGACGCGAGCGTAAACGTAGACGTGCTTACCTCCAATTGCATACGACGTTACGTTTTCGCCAAGGCACGCGCGCCGTCTGCGTTTACGCTCGCGTCTTTGTCGCAAGCTATCACGTTGCTTTGTGCTCCGACCCTAACGAGGTATCGCGGGTGAGGGATACCGAAATCAGAAAAGGAAGACGAGGAAGAGGTCGGCCGCTCTCGACTCGGTCCCCGCGAATTCCGCCGCGCCGATTGCCATTCGTCGAGGATGTCGGGGGGGAGATCGGGCAGGTTCCTCGGACAGCTATCGTTACTTTACTTCCCACGACCGGATCTCGATCCTAACGGCCGGCGGTGTCTCTAAACACGCCCGACTGAAAAGGCGGAGGCGGTGCCGCCGCGAGTCTCCCCTCGGCATGAGGCCGCCGGGGCGGCTCAAGTGTTGAACTCAATTCCCGTCGGGTTTAATCTCGGCGTTCGTTCCTAGGATCCCGTTCCGGACGGAAGCGCCCGGACATTTCGCGCAGCGCGTCGCGAATCCCGAGTTTCCGAAAAGTAGACGTCTCTCCGCGATCCTCTTTTCTATGCGCGGGACAATCGCAAGTTTTAATTAAATTCCCTCGGATAGGCGATAAAGAATAAAAACTCTGGCGTTACTCCAATCGCAAAGTGCGATATAAACGTGATAAATGCCGCGCATTTCTTTTATTGTTTTATATTATTGTGTCGTATTTCGTAATCGCAACTGTCGTACTCTCTTCGTCACTGATAATTTCTCAAACGGGGAGTAACAATAGAAAGTACAATCGTGGCAAAAAGTAAGAGGGTCCTCTTTGGTTCTCGTTTCATAAATGTCGAGTTGGAGAGGAATATTCATGTTGCAGGGGATACTGCATTTCTGGCAACATTGTCTGGCGTGAGTCATCGCGGCGCTTCGCTGCGGTGAGTTACCGTTAACTCTTAGCACGACGACGTTGAATCCGCGAGCACGTGAGAACACGCCTTTTTGCCGCGCTCGTTATTTCCGTCAGCGGCTCGGTCCGTTGTTTGTTTACGCGCCGGCCTCGTGCCTTTTCCTAGCTCGACGGCTTTAAAGAAAACGCGAAGGGCACCGAGTGTCTACTCCGTTAGCTCGAGAAAGTTGGGAGGTAAAACTTAGCGAGGCCTTTCCCCGAAGTCTCCCTCGTTTGCGATACAGTTTCGCGAGTTTCCTTCGCGATCTCGCGAAAAATTTCGCTCCCCCTCCTCGCACTGACAAAATTTCGCGCCGACCATACGGCGAACATCAGTCACGTCCCGCACGGCGGTGGCGTAAGAAGTTATGAAACGTGACGCGAGAGCATATAAAACGTCCGCTCAATTACGAGCTCGCTCTATTCAAACGCTCAGATACGTCTAGCGAAATTGGCTTTTCTTGTCTCGCGCGAATCCGAGGCCGGTTTAACCCTTTTCTCTGCGCCATATTAAGCCACTTTGTTCAACTTATTGACAAACGAGGTAGGAATGTACCGTAATTACTAACGTAAAGTAATGATGTCGCAAGTAGATAGTGTGGAGGAGAGAGAGAGAAAAAGGTCTCGATCAATCGTGAAAATATCAGAAATTATCGCGAATCTCGTGAAATAACACGTTACGAGAAATAGTGCCAAAGTTGCCCCTGGGAAAATATACCGTAGAAAACCTGAAAATTTTACTTTCGAGAAATTAATATGAAAAGTAAACTTGGGCACTTGAAACTTTTACTTTAGGTAAGCGTGAAACTTACTTTAAGAATTTAAAAGAAAGCTTGAAGAATTGCGAAAAGTATGCGATACAATTTCTTCTTTCGGGAATTGGCCGCGCCACGCGGCTCTCTAGCGGCAACTTCGACAGGCTTGGGCTATCTAAAAGTTACTCCGAGTGTCCGAAATTACTCCAAAATTTCTTAAGTAAACTTTCAACTTTTTAAAGTAAACTCCCAGAGTTGAAAGATTACTTTTGAGAAAACTTAAATTTCATTTGAAGTAAATTTTCCGAAGGGTCAGCGTATCTTCTCTCGACTGCAGCTTCTTTACAAATTCCAAGTCGATTCTTTCCTAATGAAACATTTATCTCTCGTGACTTACGTTGTGGTATTTGTTGAAAAAAATTTTTTCCAGACGTTTAAAAAATTGACTGGTCGCGTAGGGTCAAATTTTACCGTTTAGGTGCATGCAAGATCCGGTATGTCCATCCGGTATGCGAAAGGAAAGAGAGGGATTGAGACGCATGTTCTTTTTTCCCAATTTTTTTGACGGTACGCGCGCATATTGTACTCGCGCGATCTCCCTCCGCAGTCGTCGCCGGGTGGTGCTAGTACGTATACGAGAAGAATAAATTGCGTGGGACGTGATGCTTATGAAGGTAATTGAGCACGTGTCGCCTCGCGTTGATGAGCTATTATAAGGATCGCCGAGAATCAGCCGTCCTTATAAAAATTGTCCGTTCGCGCGCGGGCGCGCGAACGCGTTTGACAAGGGGACATTATTACGAGAGGCGACGTCGTGCATCAGGCTTGACGGGCGCGAACGAGAGAAAATTACGCTACAAATTCGCGCTCTCGCGAGGCGAGAGGCCCGGCTGACGACTGGCGGCGCGGACAAAAGTATAGGCGACGCCCGGGAAGACCCTCAGGGTCGGCTGCCGTCAAGCGAGATAACTTCCTCCCCGCGCCATTCGAGTCCCAGGAAACCAAGTCCTGAGCTCTGTGTAATTAATTAAAAGTACAACCATACGAAATAATTCAGATTTCGAAGACTACGCCGTTTCTTACTGTTAAGAATACATGGACCGGTCTTCTCGCGACACTCGCTCGCGCGAGGCGAATACGCGGCCCTGTCTCGCCCGTGTCTTCATAAAACCGTAGCGGCCCATCTTGCGTAAATTACTCGACAGTTGTCACATGGGGTCCCTCGCTTCTCTCAGACGCCCCGTGTGATATCGCTTTGAAGTCTAAAACCAAAGAACGCGCGAGATGACTCGCGCCACGTAGGTCGGCATCGCGTGCATCCGGGACAAAGGATCAGCGAGACGTAACGTGTAATATGCAAATGCAGAAACGGAGTTCGCAACGCGCAGATGTTTTGCCGATTATGTGTAAAAGTGACGTCTGAAAAAAATTAGATTTAGGCGTTCACTCGGAAGCAATCCAGTAGGAGAAATAGTATCGTGCTCCGTAGGCTTCACTCCACGTAGATCAGTGTTTGAACTACGCGGGAATCTTACGCGTGTGATTTTTTGACTCGTGGGAATAAAGGTTGAGTGAAACGATTCATTTATCCCATGCGTGCACGTGCGTTAATCTCCCCGTTTAATTTCCACGACGTAACTTTGGGTTGTTTTCGACGTGGCTGCGACGTGGGACGCGATACCTTCTTACCTTATGGCCATTACCATCGTCGTAAAGTACGAGCCCTTAAGGGCAGCCGCGGGAAAACAATTTTTGCGGCCGTGCTTTCAGAATCAAGCCGCGCCCCTCCCTTTTTAGCTCCGTTCCGGGATTTACAAGCGGTCGTCGCGCGGAATTATTTATAATAATTGCATACACGCGAAAAAAGCTCCGCCGTTGTGCGGGTCCGTGCCGTGCGTGGCAAGTGAGCGAAAACACGCGAGTCTCCTTCTCGCACCGCGCGCATGGACCAAATGTAACGCGAGACACGCCGGGGGATTAATGCCTCGCCATTCATTACGAACTTTTGCCGTGTACGTCTCTTTTTACGCGCGATCGGCATCGGATTCGCGCGAGTGAGACAGGCGGAAACGATCGGGGGGGACAAAGAACAAGCGAATAAGCGAGAGAGAAACGTGTCGTGGAAGCGGAAGATTCGTAAAAAAAGAAATGGACGAAACTCGTAGCTCTACGAGAAATCCCGAGGGGTAAACCACTGAGGGCATCGTGGTGTACAGATTTGCGGCATTACCGCACTGAGAGAAAATTTCTCACCGGCCAAGCCAATTAAATACCTCTGTGAAGTTGGCACCTCATGTCTCAAAAAATCTTTTTTTTTTTCAGTTCTGAATACACCCCGAAGAGTTCTAGAGTTCCTTATCAATTTTAAAAATAGTTCTGGCGAATTAACGTAAAAAATTTGAAACTTGGGGATGCTAATTTCACAAAAAATGAAATCACGAAATCAGCGATAACACTAAAAGTATTGGAAATATTTAATTTTGCCATTAGGATTTCCTTTAGAACTCTTGAGGGGCTACCCAGAACTCTCAATAGAACTGCCAGAATTGTAAAAATAATTTTTTTCTAACCTTGGGGGTGCTAATTTCACAAAATGAAAACTCGAAATCAGCGATAACACTAAAAGTATTGGAAATATTATTATTTTATTCATTTCGGGCGTTTGTCAACCAAATTTCATCGGTAACTGCATTTCGTCGGATGTGCCCATAATTTAATCGGAAAAGTTAATCATCGGAAACACTAATCGGTTTATCCGATGGAAATTGTTCAGTGTAGGTCGTGTACGTGTACGTGATTTTGGTTAGCGATTTACCTCTCGAGAAAGCCTTCGGCTAAAACTGGGATGAGAGTGATCGCTATATTTTTTCGAATTGAATGTTACTTCACCCGCACAAAGTCGGCGTTTGAAGAACCGCTAGCCAGCGTTTGGATTTAGCCAGCGTGAAATTGGGGTCTCTTATTTCGGCGAGCTCGTCACCCCGCGACGTTAACTCGGCCCGGTTCAAGTCTCGGCCGCGACACGAATGCGCGCGGCGTCACGGCGACTTTTATCACCGCGAAAAACGTTCTCACGCGAAACGAGTTTTGCGCGTCCGTAAACGCCGCTCCTTCCGTTTCGGTCTTTGCTCCGCGCTCCGACGTGTCGCGCTAGTTAACCCGATTTAGCGCGTTGAAAGGAACGTGGCTTTCGGTTTTATCGCGAAGGTAGGACGCTGCCACCTTAAACAGGGCACACCTTGCCGTACGTTCGAGAGGGTGGCATGATTGAGCGATTACATAATTTCGAGCGTGTTTGCATAATTTCGTACGCTCTACTCTGATTGAAATCTCGCACGAGGTCGCTTCCCAGAACAATAACTTTGGAAAGATCGCCACAGATATTTAATGTATCGCGCGAGAACATCAGTGCCGTCGCTTGGGTCCCCCCTGGTCTGCGGCCGCAAATCATTATCTTTAATTCATCGTCAAAAACCCGCGTCAGGTAGTAATTACGATCGCGCATACGTGCGTGCACACGCGGCGTTGTGGCACGTGCGTCAGCCGGACGGGCGCCAGCACGTGCAACGCGCCGAAATGGGGTCCACGAAGAAGGCGCGAAGCGGATTGCGCGTTCACTTTTGCGGATTCCGTCTCCCTTCTTTATTAAAATATTAATGAATTTTATTCTCCGATAAACGATAAAATTCTCGGCTAAATATAGCGCGGGGCAGTAATTTCGACTGGCGTTCCCACCTATCTTGGGCCTCTTCTCGCAGCAGCTAAAGATAATAAGACCGTACAATAATACACTATTTAGAATGATAAGAGCACGCACTCGGCGTGTGTTCATTTAGAAGTTTTACTCTTAGTCTTCGACAACGACTCTCGATAATAAGATCCCCCCCCCCCGGTAAACACGGAGTGTGTCCCTCTCGGCGGACCTTCAGACCCCGAGAGAGCTTTACTTACCGAGTGCGCGGCACTCGATGATAAAACTCCCCGAGAGTGGACACTTCGCCTTAGCCTGGAGGTCCCACTGGACGGGATGGAAATATTTGACTCTTGCCCTCTCAAATACACGCACGGAAAGAGACTAACTCTTCCGCGCGCGCGCGCGCGCGCGCGCGAGCGAGCGAACGGGCGAGCGAGCAAACTCGTAAACGCACGCACGCACGCACGCATGCACGCACGCATGCACGCACGCACGCATTCACGTCGCGTATGTACCTGCGCGGGTCGCACGTGTTGTACGCCGGTATTGCCGGTGTCGCTCGGGCTTGACTTATGTGTGCAGCAGCTGCAGCACCGCAGTGTCATTGACATCGGCGGCGCACACCAGTTTCCACGTCGCGCTCACTCACGCAGCCAACCAGCCAGTCAGCCAGCCAGCCAGCCAGCCAGCCAGCCAGTCAACCAACCAACCTACCTACCCACCACCACCATTACCACCCGGCTCTTGTCCTCCTACCGATCGTACATTACACGCGAGGACGATTATAGCCCCGGCATGCTAACCGGCTGGCTGATGTTCGCTGTTCGCGCTCGCGCGCGATGATCCTCCCGCCCCCCTTTTCCTCCTCTCGTTTCTTTAAACTTACTTCGCGAATTCGCCTCGGACTATCTTAAGGGCTCTCTCCTCTTTTGCTCGTCTCGACCTTCCGAAATTATGCGCGGCTACCGATCTCGAAACTGTAACGGTTCCGTGCCTAGTATCCGCGTTATCAAGTTTGCGACGCTAGAAAGAGATTCTTCCCTCGGGTCCTTCCTATTTTTTTCCTCTCTTATCGTTTATCTTCCCTCTATTTTATCAGCTCTGTCGGCTGAGGGAGTTGCACGTCCTCCTCGTCGAATTAAGGGGCCCCGCGCGCATGAGTGTGGGTGACACACGGGTTCCTTTCCTTTTCGGGCGGCTTGGACGGCGGTGATTTATTCCGGCGCATCCGAGTGTACTTTGTACTTTTCACGACACCGACTCGCGCGCTGTCATCCGAGCGTATGAGAAATTCCGTTCGAATTGAAAACGACACAACGTCGTGTTCGGCGAAAACGGAGCGCGGAGAAGTTTAAATTGAGATTTTATGTTGTAACGACCGCGTTCAACTTCTTGCGACGAGACCTATTATAAATTCGAATGTACATATGATAAAATACTTCCGGGTGTGTCAGAGGGACACTAGGACTCTGTCTGCATAAAATATTTCAAGTCCTTCGACGTTTTTTATGATGGGAGTCATTAAATGCAAGACTCAATTGCTGCCCACGATGGTAAGGAAAGCGAGTAGGCAGTGGGACACAAAATTTTCTGAGGCAAACTCGATGAGGCGAATCGAGGCGAGTGCCGAGGACGTAGTAGAAAACACGCCGACGGATAATTTAATATGGAAATGGCGCGTCACGAATATAATTTCGGAGGGGCATTGCGCAGAGATGGGAGGCAATGCGAGACATGAGACGAGAGCGACGAGGATAACATTGGATGATTTATACCGAGCGATTATCCGGAGCGAACGAAAGTAGATTACACAATTTCTCTCGTCTCTCAATGCCTCCGTTTTTTAGAGGCATTAATTCCGAATGATGGATACAGGCGGTCCCGTTCCTCGAAACACTGGGAGAGAGACGCCAGTGACACCGCGATGGGATACGAGTCACGTGTCAAACGCCTGATACTAACTCGGGGCCTCTTTCTCCAGGAGGTCGTCCCGACTTTAGGATTCCACGCATCTCACGCGGACAAGCTTTCCGAGGCTTACAGGCGATCATTTTTCAAGCGTTTCTTCCAGTTGCCACGCTCGGCTTTCTTTCTCGCACTCGGCGGAGTCAGTCACGTCTAGTCACCTCCTGCCAGTCCGGGGTGTCTTCCTTTAGTCGCTTTCTTTCTCCTCTCGCCTCGCGCCTGACTTCGCATCTCCGGCCGAGCTGCCGTTCCTGTTATTCTTATTTCCACGCTGACTCTCTCTTCTGCCTCTATCCTTTCTCCCCCTTTGCTCTTGCTCCTGTTTCATCTTTCCCTACGCTGCACCTCCTCGCTCCCTTCTGCCGTCGTCCAAGTCTATTCCCATTCGCCGAGCGCGATAGTGCCCCAGCGCTGCCGGAACTGGTCCATCGGGGAAAGATTCTTCGGTAAGGCAGGTCGAATCGGAGAACCGCGACTTTAATCTCGCTGCCAGTGCACATTCCGGATTCCAACGACTCCTACCGTTGACGAGGTCTCCTCTCGCGAACCGTATCGAACATCGAACGATAAAGATTTCCCGACCGCGACGGCTGCGATTCGCGTGGCCTTTCCACGCGCGTCCCGAGATAAATAAATGTCTCCGGCACCTGCCTCTTCAGCCTTCGACGCACAGTATAGTCCGGCGTTGCATCACAAATTATTTTCGCCCGCGGTGCGTGATGCAACTTCTAGAAATACGCGTCTGCACGCCGCGGCGCGTTCTACGCCAATCGTCGCGCCGCTTAGTTTTAATTAATTCGTAAACTCGGATCCGATTAATCCTTACGCAAAGCGCAAAGGGGGATTAGTCGGTTTGAAAGAACAAAGCTTCCGCGAAAGGTTCTCAACGCGGAACGGGACGATTTGGAAATTACGAAACCGGTTTGCCGCCGTTCCCCGCTGCCGAGGGAGTTATTGAATCGTCGAATGTGCCGGTGCATTGTTAACCAGGCCGAATGGCAGTCCTTTGTCCCAGATGAGCACGTTTCACCCGCGCGACGTATCATCATTGGCACCGGCGGTGAATTCGAGAAATTCCGGCCCGTGTGCCATCGCCAAAACGGTCACCGGAGTGCTCGAGTTACCCTCCTCCCCTCCCGCCAATGAAAACCTGCCGTTTTTCTTCAATAATTGCGATCCGAGATATATTTCTATTCGGGAGGGTCGCAATCGACTTTTAGATCGCGAAAAGCTTTTAAACACGAGAGTCTTAAATTCAGTCAACTTCCCGACACAATTTATCCACGTGACACCGCGGGGGCAACTCGTTTCCTCGAGGGCGCGAAACTTTATTTCGGAAGGGTGAAGACGGCCCTGGCGCTGCAATCAGCTGGTCCAGTCCCGGCACTGTTGCCAGACGTATCCTTCCGCCGTCGGAGGCTGTCCCATGCCTTTTTTTGCTTTATCCGAGTCTTCTATATTCGCATCTACAGAAGTGCGTGCGCCGACACGCACGAACACGCTCGGGTGCCCTCGCACATGCACGCGGTCGTGTACATAAATGGTCGTCGTATCCCGCCCCATCTCGTCCCTTTATATATACACGCGCACACACTGTATATCCCACTCGGCGAATTCTTCTGCGAACGATTTTTGCGTGATTATCGCGAATTCTACTTAAGCTATTTATTTTGCCTTCAACGCATTGTCATTTATCATGCGTTATAAACGCGTCTGCGAATTCACGAGTGACACGTACGCGTTCGATACTGAAAGGAGCAGTGCAATCGCTGGATGTTACAATGTCCGTAATACGCACGGTGTCTTCTTCATACATTGAGAGCTCGAGGCTCCGAGAGAGAATCGCCAAGTCCTCGCGGACGGCTTCAGCCACTCGGGACGGACGCGAAACAATTTGCGAACGGATGAAAAAAAAGAAATTGGACGGAATACGCGCACGTTCTAATCTCCTGGGAAGATCCTCGGGGATCTAAAATTCCGATTCGGTCGCGATATTTCGCAAAGAAAAGCCCTGGTTTACGGCGCGCGGCGGCGCGCAGGGACCCCCGTGGAAAGAGAAGTCGCGCGGCGCGCGCAACGGTCCTCTCGCGGGAGTTCCCGAGTGATTCTCGTATACCCGCGTGTCAATGTGTGCGTGCACGCTTGTGACTTCCTGTCGGAGGATTATTGGCGTGAAATAAAGATTGCACTCCGCGCGCTCGTGCGTGCGGAGAAGGAACGCGCGATGCGTGGGATAAGAATGCGATACTTGCATACGTCTCTCCGTATCGGTCCGCGGGAGAGATTGAACCTTAATTTTTTTCTCTTCTTCAATCCGATACCGCGAGCTTATCTCTGTATTATTATTTAAGTGAGTCGTGACGCTCGCTTTACCGATATTACATATCCTAATTGCCGTGTCGGTGGGCAACTTTTGCGATACATCTGACATTTTTAAACGCGGCTGTAACCGGATATTCCTAACCGAGTTCACGTCCGTCTTTGACGTCCTTTAACGTCCTTTAACGTCAGCTGTACAGGCCTCCTTTAGTGAAATTTCGGCCAAGTTATTGCGACATTCCGCCGATTTGTGGGGGGGAAGTTTCTAACTGCTTTCCGTGACACGATTCGCCCGTTTAATTCACCGCTAATGACTCCGCGACGGCGGGGCCGGGCAAAACCCGTCCGACTTGCGGCCAGCGTCTCCTTTTTCCCCTATTTTCAGCGCGTTACTTTCACGTGGAACAGACTTTTAAGCCGTTTCGCGTCCGTTTATGCAACGCCCCGTCGACTCTTCACGGTCGTGATACCCGCGGTAAACGGCCGCGCCGCACTCGATGCCTCCGCGTGGAAGTAGTACAAGGAGCCATCGGGTGTTTCAGCGTTTTATGGAAAACATCGCCGACGCTATTTATTTATTTCCCACGGGGGAACCGGACGCCCCCCGCCCCACCTCAAAATTACGTAAGAACGGAAAACCGATTTTCTGCTAACCGTCGCGTGATATTCCTTTTCCAAAGACCGAGTTCTTTCTCCCGTCGAATGCAATGATAGAAATTTTCCAGCCTCGAAAGTACTCGCGACTGTATCTTCCGCTTCGGCAGCTTCACAATTGCGATAACAGCGATTGTACGATAGGTACGAATACTTTGCGAGAAATTTATGTTTTCTCCGATAACAAGTGTCTTGAGAGAGGTCCTCTCGCGTCTTTAGAAACGCCTCTTAGTTTATGATTGCGACGCAAATGTTTTACGAGTTGTTTATTACGCAACGCTTGATCGCGAAACGCAGTCGTAAAGCCTCGGTATAATATTGGCTGATAATGCGCTTAGGGTGCAACAGACTGCAGGTTGAATGTAATACGGCGGTGTGCGGCGATGACGATATTTTTCTCGCGTTTTTCCACTGCGCCTGCTGTCCCGCGGCCGATCGATCGCGGGACAAAGCCCTTTGCCGCCAGGCGAAATAGTTCGGCACTTTGTGCGGGCACGTTGCTGGTATTTACGAAATTTCGGCCGTTCCGAGCGTTGCATCGGCTTTGTTACGCATTGCATGTTTCGTGACAATTGCATCTTGCAATATTACAATTTCTGTTCGTGGCTTGCGAATGAATCCAAGTTCTCATATTATCTTTTCTGGCATTTTTAAAGTTAACTCGTTTTACCGTGAAATATCTTGTAAACTCACGGTGTACTCGGTGATTGCGAGAAACGGACGTAAAACTTAACAGTTAAAGTATACGACTGTTGTAAACCACTTCGCAACTATTACACACGCGATATAAAATAGTTATTAAATCTTGCGTTATTAGACGTTTTCATTTTACATGTCACAAAAGTCGTATCACTGATAAATAAAGATGGATGGATTATGAAAACTTGAAAGAGAAACCGATCTGCGCTGTAGAAATAAATATAATCAGCGTTATTCCTTATTAACTCAATTACTTGAAAGTAAAATGCTACTTGATAGTAAAATATTTTATGTTTATGAGGTGCATGAAAGAAAATTTCGAAATCTTGCTTGCCAGTAAAATAATACGCATTTAATCTTGGAAACGTAGCGACCGGATATTTCGAAAAGTATGTACGAAAGGGGCAGAATAACGCGACGCAACTAAATTAACAATAATTCTTTATTGCGTTTTATAGATAATTAATTTCTGTCTCTCATAGACGCCGAGAGTACAGAAATATTTCGCTCCAATCTCTGTTACGGACACGGCGGCAACGGAATTGTGGCCATGTTTAAAGCCACGTTGAATTGTCAAACAGATATTTATCGTACAGATAAATTATAGTAATGCGCAGAATAATTTGAATATCCAGAGGAATAATTGTTGCACGCGAAATAATTATAAATAATCGTGCAAGCAAGAAATGAAATAAAGTAATAATTTACCCATTTCATGGTTGCTCCGTCGTCGCTCGATGCCCCCCGGGCTTCCTCCTCTTACTTAGATACACCATCGCACTCGTGCAACACAGCACTCGCCAAACATATTTAATTACGATTGCACGTACCAGTCGTTTGAATAATCCCGCGGCGTTTTACACGAGACCCCCGATGCCAATCGTACGCGACGCGCACTTGACAATTACACGTCGCGGAATCGAAATCTCGTCGAAACGGGATCGCGAAAGAAGATACGAAGCTCCGTGACTGGGGCTCGACACCCCGCGAATCTCGCAAACCAACACAGCGAACACAAAATGAAATCAAACGGCGGAGAGAGTTTTAACGAATCGCGGATGAAGCAAACTTTATAATTGCCAGCCCTTATTCATTCCATTCTTTAATGAAACGAGTAAATCGCGCGATTTATCTACAATAACGTTGCTCCGCGTGTTTTTGTGTTGGGACGGTTACAGTTGCGGTGTGGCGTCGTGTATACAAAGTCACGTACGTACACAAGGTCGCCGCGTTATCACTCGCGCCAGTGAGACTCGAGCCGCCGAAGCGTAGCGTCAGTATCTCCTGGTCCGTCGTCGTGGCGAGTAACGGGAGACGAGCGCGATTATTTTCTACGGACAATTAGCCTCTATTAGCACGTGCGCTTAATTAACAACTATAAATCTCGCGACTGTGTTTTTAAGCAAGTGTTACGCGTGATTTTACGCTCGTACCTTTCGATCGCGAACGAAACGTCGCGCGTATGAGACTTTGAATCAAGCGCGATACATTTAGCTAATAGATTTATTACTCTTGTAACTCGGGTCGTATTCTGATACTCGCGTGCTACGTTCGTACACAATTTGCGATTTGATAAAACCATCTCCCGTAATTTTGAGACCGTATTGTTGTTGTGTTAATTAGCGAGATTCATGGGTGTCGAACGGATGATAGACGTGGATGATAGACGAGCGGCTAATAATCGAAGTTTGTATCTTTTTCGCATTAATCTTCCATAATAATGGACGCATAGTATAATGCGCGTCGCGTGCGATTAACGTTGAGAGGCTCGCGCAAAGCGCCGATGATTATCCTATTCCGGTGATTATTACTGCGTAATCGTAATTAAACGTTTCGCGAGTGCTGTGTTTGTGTGAGTGCAACGAGTGCGCGATGAATTCGAGAGGAGGAGGAGGCCTGGGGGGCATCCGGCGACGGCGGAGCCGACATGGGGTAAATTATTATTTTATTTCATTTATCGCATGACCATTTTACGTGCGGGCAACAATTATTGGATACTCATTATTCTGTACCTTGCTATAATTTATGTGTATTTCTGTTTGATAGTTCGACGTAGTTTCAACATAATCGCACGCTCCGCCGCTTCACATCGTACCCGTAAGAGACATATTCTTTCTTATTTTCTTAAGAGATAATATAGATCTCCGAAAATTATATTAAATACGCATACGCACAGTTGGAAAATTTGTATTGGTTAAAAAAAATGCCGGTTAAAATTTTGGTGTTAAATGTTTAACACATTCGTGTGTTAGTTTAACTTGCTCTTGCGTTAATTCACCTCAAATGTAAAATTATTAAAATAACTGAAAAGAAATATTGAAACAACACAACGTGTACTTATTTTTAAACTGACACAATACATTAGTAACAAAATTTATCTGTTAAAATTTACGGAATAAAACGCTGATTTTATTCTATTTAATATAAGTGAGTGTTTTCGAACGGTTGACTTATTACATTTGTAAAATGTAAAAATTACATTTTTTTAAATCCACTTTGTCATTAAAAGTATGTGAATTTTACACCAAATTTATTTCAAATAATTTTGAGATTTGTATTTATTTTGTGTTAAAATATTAAAGCATTAGTGTGATTATTTAACATATTCATATTATGTTAAATTAACACAAAAATTTGTGTGGACCGTTTGGTACATGTGATATCTGTAAACTTTAATACGAATTTTTCAACTGTGCGTGGCGTATATATGTGTACATATGTGTGTGTAGAAAGTGATTTAAAAGAATTTAATCTAGATAAATGTAATGTCTCAGATCTATTATCTTGGGATGGATTTAAGCTCTAGAACAAATTGGTATATTTAATCTTGGATATATACAATTGTCAATTTATTAAATATTATATTTTAAAGAAACTTAATTGTGAACATCATGAAGGTATAATTAATAATTTTACTATGTTTGCAACGTAACTTTTGTCAATTTTTACGTTAAAAGAATATTTTCTCTCTCTTTTTCTCTGTCATTGCTGGAATATAAAAGTTTTGCTTAATTCCTATTTTTTACTTTTATATCTACAAAAAGTAAAGAAAAATATATTTATAATTATTTGTAGAACACAGCAGGGAATAATTGCTAATTTTATTGTGCTTTACTTTCTCTTTCCCATATATTTTTCAAGTATTTAATTTGGTTGCAAGAAATGTTGTACAAATGAGCAAGCAAACATTAAGAAATTTTCTTCAATATGCGCTTCAAAAGGGCTAGTAATTATTAAGCTACCTTTTATAATAAATAAGTCAATTTTTGTTCTAATTTTTTGCAGTCTATATCCATCCTGATTTATTAATAGTTCGATTTTATATTTTGCCCAGAGACATTTAATGATACGCAATACAATCACTATCTCTCACTGCGTACACATCACAGAATGTTCTGTAGTCGTATATCTTTAATGACGTCCGATTTCTCGGAGGTAACATTTAAATATAATTATATAGAGTCGTCTGTATCTCGTAGCATAAAACTTAATCGTATCTTTTACGATGAAACACTTTTCGATATGATATGTCTGTGCAACGATTATAAATACCTGGGTTGAAAGCCTCAAATCGAAGAGCGCTGAAATTAAATACTGCCCAATAGCGCTGTGAGGCAAGTTCCGAGGCAAGCGTCGGAAAATTTAGATCTTGAATAAATATTAGTTCGCGACGGACGATCCTAGCATACCTCTCTCATTACGCAGCATCTCGTCTCGGGCTACGACGAGAGATAGAACCGTCGATGAAAATGTGTACGCCGCGCAAACGCGCGCGCGGCGCTCAAATTTCGGAAGCAGGTGGTTAAAGCGTTTGAACCGGTAAGCGAACCCGGCTTCCTCTCTCTACCTTCGGGCGCGGTAACCACTCGGTCACGAACGACCGGCACAAAGGCTTCTGGCTTATTCCGCCGAGCGACTGGCCGTCGTCTCGAAGACGGGTTTCTCACATGGAGAAAATCGACGACCTTCTTCGATTATAGATCACGTAGAGTTATCGCGGTAAGTCACGAGGAGCGACACGAATTCTTTTATCGCGCGATAAATTTATCGATGAAAAAAATTTTGAGGTGTAGAATCGGGAGGTATGTAAAAGTCGTTTCCACTTAACAAATAGTGCGTCCGCGCACCATAAACATAAATCCTGCGAATTTTAGAATTAGAATTTTATTCAAACGAAACTAAAGCCTTAGGGGATACACGCGTGACATCATCCGCATTTGTCTCGACTTGATAAGCATCTCACGAGCGGACGCATCCGGAACCGACTTAAGAATGACACGCATACATTTACGTGCATTGTTTCGAAACTCGGAGGAAGCGAGAACGATCATTACGCCTTTTTTTTGTTTCTGAAAGCCGCCCGAAAGAATTGATGGGGTTAATTATCCGTTCATAAATCGCAGTGGACATTCCGGTCGGCTAATTGCGCGCCTTTGCTCAAACTTATTGCGTATGCATAATTATGTAAATACTTCGTACGGTTCCTTTCGAACGCTTCCTCCTTCGCCGTGAGATCGTAAAGCTTTGTCCCGCGGGCGCGGTCGATTTCAATAATTACGCAAGCAAGAACAAGAGGACAAATCGAGGAACGGCGCTTTTCCAATCTAACCGTCGTTCGACTGATTGTTATCGGCTTTCGGGAGTTGGGCATTTTGTACGAAGCGCCGCGGCGGTCCGGTCCCAATTAATGTCCGGCCCAGGGCCAGGACCGGTCAGAACTGCTCTCTCCCTCTCTCTCTCACTCTCTCTTTTTCTTCCTCTCTTCCACTCTCGCTTCGTCGGTCGGGTTATTAGTACGGCCTATTGTCCACGATTGCCGTGGCCGGGACGGTGATCCATAACCATCGTTGCTGGGAACACGAAGGATGTGCCGCCGCGTCCGCGTCCGCGGGCGTAGGGCTGGCGTTACACCGCGAGCGAAGGTCGACTCCCGTTGTGGGCGAGTGTGTAAACCCGACGTTACCTGTTTGCCCGGCACCGGTATCCGGGTGGTTGGTGGTGGTGGTGCTCTGTGGTCGCGCGTCCGGACGGACGGACGGAGAAACGTATCGAACGTATTAAATGTGCAAAACGCGAGGCACAGGATGCTGCGTAATTTTCATCCTCCTCCTCTCTCTCTTTCTCTCTCTCTGTCTCTCTTTTTCGCCGCGTCTCCTCTCGGGGAATCGGCTGCGTGACTCCGGACGATTACGTGCCGTTTCGTACGTTTCGAGGATACGGGGCGTTATTTTAATCGGCGGTGTTCGCCGGATGTCGCAAATCGGCGCGTTATTCGACGACGCGCCTCCGGGATATATCTCTTTCCTCCCCGTTCAGATAAATCGGCACGTCGTCATTGTAACGCGCCGGGCATGGGCACATTCGGCACATCCGCTCGCCCTGCTCGCTCCCCCCCGGTTCCTTGCCCTCGCGCGTCGTCGTCGTCGTCGTCGCCGCCGCCGCCACCGATATAGCAACCTTGTCACGCAGGGGTATTAAATAATTAAGTGCATTAACCGGTCGATCGTGTTTGCGCCAAGTTCGCGCGGTCCTCTGTCTTGTTTGGCGTATCGCTAATATGTCTCGCGTGATCGCTATTGATTAATGGACATTGGACGCGTGTTCGGCGGTGTGTCTTAAGTTGGTGACTGCACATTTTTTAGTACGATTACGTTTAGCGATCGAGAGAAGAATGACGTGCGCGTTAATGTACGAAACAATTGCAAAACTGTGTAAACTTGTTGAACAAATGTGTGCTAAGAGACCGAGTTCGCTGCACTCGCGTAAAAGTCAACGGATTATCCAGTCCGTAACGAGACGTCGCGAGTAGAGACGCGTGAAACTGGTGACGCGCATCGTCGATTCCGCGCGCACCGACACCGCGATTACGTAAGTAGATACGTTGATATTAGAGATCGAGAGTTCCTTGTCGTGGGTCAGTGAGAGAAAAGTCATTGATACCTTTCACCAGCCGTTGACACACTCGTTCGTGATGGCCAACGGCGCGCTTCTTGTACAAATATTGCGTACGAGTGCCCGCTCGTTCCACGTGACCGGAATAGACACGAGGAATGGGAACACGCTCAAGTGTCTCACGATAATTCGCCTGCCGCTCGTGCCAATTTAATTCGGGATATGAAAATTCGAAGATCCGCAGAGTAGCAACATTTATATAACTTTCCGACAGTAACGAATTTAAGCGGGGCCTCCCTGTAGGATTTGTACGCGATTCTCCACGGTGTGGTGAAAATTTATCTTTCATCTCCCCGGGACTTTTACCGATAACACCCGCGGGTGGGAGTTCGTTATTCCTAGAGGTTCCGATAATGCTGCATCGAGGCTGCAATCGCCATTACGCCTTTGTGCTAAGCAAAGAGAGCCGCGGTGAGCCTATAGCTCTCTTAATGACTGGTTGTTTAAAAATAAAAACGCGACGAAGGTCACTGACATCGAAGTGTGACGAATCCGTGAACGCGGCGAACGGCCAACCTTGGATGCTGACAAAGTGTGAGAAAGCTGCTTGGAGTTCGTCGATCTCGGGGAATCGCGCGGCTTCGTTAACCCTGAACGAATAACGAGGCGATTGTGACACATCTCGACGTCAGTACGGGGGTACGTAACAACCCTGGCCGGGGTCTCCCGACTGGAGAAAAGTAACGGCTCGTTAATCGCGTCTTATTGGGCGGGCAAACAGTCGAGATAATTAACTGGTAATCGTCTTTTAATAACAGCGTTCGCGACGATTATCAAGTTGACAGACAACGCGGGCCACCGACCGTCGATCGTTCGATATTTCACGAGGGGTGAACACGCGGATGCAAATTGCTCGTGCGCGGGACACGTGACGCGTGACCGTACGTAATGTCCGCTCGAAATTAATGAACGCGGCTTTCGTCAAGTTTTCGCGCGGTAGTCGGAAACAGGTGAGCCCGCGTTCCGGCTGACATTGTTGATGTACGCCCTTTGAATCGTGCAATCATTCAAGATTCAATGCCTGTAATTCACGGAGCCGGGACGTGTGAGCGCTTAATGTTAAGCTATGCTAATGGAA
Organism: Vollenhovia emeryi; assembly: GCF_000949405.1. Lineage (NCBI taxonomy): Eukaryota > Metazoa > Arthropoda > Insecta > Hymenoptera > Formicidae > Vollenhovia > Vollenhovia emeryi. The sequence goes on from NW_011967175.1 coordinate 59,795, forward strand.
TGCGTTTCGAGCTTCCTACACTGTCGGCGCGGCGGCGAGGAGAAATATCGCCGCATTATGCGTATATATTTCGCGTACTGCGCGCCGATGCGCGGGCGCGAATGCAGGTTAAAATCTCCGGAGCCGGGCTGCCGGAGCTCGCCGTGAAAAGTGTCGGTAACCGGCGTCGGAAGATTAACTGCCCGTTCGTGATAAATTTAATGACCGCGCTTAACCGGGCCTCTCGCGTTCGCATTTAGTATTGTTACCTATCGAGACGTCATTCTCGCACTTTTGCCCGCAAATCCCGCGAAATATCTCTTTGTTACGCGCGGCGCGTAATTGCGTCGCACTTAAATTTTTTGAGGGGGAAGAACGAGCGAAACTTTAACATCGAGCTAACAACGATTGGCTCGGCGAGATCCTCGCGTTCGCCGTTGATAATGTCAGGGTTAACGAACGGAAAGGAATGGCGTAACGCGGGATATTTTCCGTGTTCCTTGCGCGTGGATCGGTATAAAATTAATTAACGTATCGCGGAGGGATTATTGCAAGCGGATTTGTCATGATGGATTGTAAATATGGACACGAGGCCGTAATGACGTTCGATTAGCATTGTTATTACTCGGCGAGTGAAACGCCACGTCTAAGCGATATAATCGATGAGCGTTGCACAAGGGCTGGGCTATTAGCGATAGCCATTATATACATCTGCGTTACCTAAACGCGGTCATCGACCGAGTTCTACCGCGGAGGAACGAACGAGATCTCGCGGATCGCGCGTTTAAATTAGTACAGTTCAATTATAGTGCGCGGACGAATAGAAGCAGGTGATATATTTGCGGCGGGGAGCTTTCGCAATTGATCTCTATTTAAATCGGCCGCGCGCGTACGCGAGCGCCTTGCGTAACGCTCGCACCTACTCTAGATTTGTCAATAATTCGACATATCCGAGCGGGCGATCTGCTTTCTTGGCGGGCCTTCGGCCCGCGTAATGAGATTACGGGAGCGTTGGCACGTGACACGGAATTAGGTAACGACTGCGTAAGCTCGGCGCGGCGCACCGGTATACAACTTGGAACCGTGTGCCGCGATAACGTTTCATTCGCGAGTCGGAATGATCGGCGAGCCACGCGACCACAGACCTCTGTGTTACTACTAGACTGCTGCTTTCGAGCCGAAAAAGTGAGGCAAGGGTTCCGCCACGTCCTGTTAGGTGAACAAAGTGGTCTGTCAGTGACGCACCGACGCACACATATGCTACTTTACTTAAGCCAACGGCACACGATACTATTTTTCCTACTGGATTGCTTACGAGAACCAACCAGGATTCAGCTTTGAGTCACCTGATCGAAAACTCTGCGTCCTGATTGGCTCTCGTAAGCAATCCAGTAGGAAAAATAGTATCGTGTGCCGTTGGCTTTACCTAACAAGACACGGCGGAACTCTTGCCTCACTTCTCAGCTCGAAGGTAGCAGTCTAGTAGTATATACTGGGTGTCCCAGGATGAAAGGTCGATATTCTGGGAGGCGATAGTGTCGGTCATTTTAAGCAAAAATGTTCATGTCAATGTGCGCCCCATTACCCACTGTTTCCAAGATAGAGCGATTTGAATGTGCACCTGCAAAATTACTGACAAGAAAGACATACCACGTACTATTTCTAATATTTATTGTTGGAGTGATACATGTTTTACAGATCGTAGTAAATTTTCAAAAATTCCACCGTTACCAGCGATGCATTTTTCAGCTCGTATCAAACGTGCCGCATATCTGCGCGTTCAACGTTTGTGAATACGCGAGGCATTTGGAACATTTCTACAATGTTATCAGCGCGAGAGTCACATACGTATGAGAGTAAATTCCCGCGGACATTTGTGAGGCTGGACGAAGGGCGAAGTGTACAGGAAAAAAGTAAATGCGCGAGACACACAGGTAGCTCTATCTCGGAAACAGCGGGCAATGGGGCGTATATTCGTATGAACATTTTTGCTTAAAACGACCGATACTGTCAACTCCCGGAATGTCCACCTTTCCTCCTGCGACACCCTGTACAGAAGGCCACGGCGCGCTTCCAGAACCCGGTGAACGGCGCGGAATAAATCCTCTCCTCGTGGCGCGCGACGCGGCGATGATCGCCGCAGCACCTCGCGCGCGAGTCACGGGGGATTAAATCCCCGAGTGATAAACGGCAAGAGGTTCCCCTCGGTCGCGGCTAACAACAGATTTCGTTAAACCAATCCCTGTCGCCCCCCTGGTCCCCTCGTTTCCCCTTGACCGGAGTGCAATTACAGCCCGGGCAGCCTCTCCTCGCGTCGTCCTCCGGCGAGAGCAATCTCGGCGGCACGACCGGTGCCCGGGGCACGGCAACCTGAATCGCGCCCCCCTCCCGTCTCACCCCCCAATAAAAAGCGGATATCGTTCCATAAATCATTCATCGGCGGTGTATTAGGTGCGCACGCGGTGCGCGCGGACTCATGCATAAGTATGAGGGCGTGCGGACTCTCTCGCTCAGTTCTCCTTAACCGGCCGCTTTTTCCGACGACGATCTTTCGGATCCCCGGGTGAAAGTAATGGCCGCGTCGCGCGGCATTCGCCCGGGACGACGGCGACGACGGTGAGTAACGCGGTATATATTCGCGCGCCGGTCGACCTGCCGGGGCGATGGGCGCGAGAGGACGCGTCTCGTAAACTCCCCTTTCTTTAACGCGACCGTTTATTTACGCGCCGCGTTACCTCGCGAAGGTGGGACTTCCATTAACCGCGGCGGCGGCGGCGGCGACCCTGCCGCTGGACGAGGCAGCCGAGGGAATTATTTTTAACGCCCGGTTGTGTCGCGCGTTCTATTATCCCGCATTGACAAAGTGGCAATTTCAGCGTCGCGTTACCGGGCCTTAATTTACCGTTTGAAGATCGCGCGGCTGGATAGGTCGTCCGCGTCGCGCGCTAGTCGGGAGCTCTACGTCGGTCCCTTTTCATTTACCCAGAAAGAGAAAGGATCGACATATATCGTTCCGACCTGTAACGGCTAACAACTCATTGTAGACCGGGTTTTGTACACTACAAATCGCGCTCCAACATTCGAGAAAGCATCTGTATTTATACGCGCGCCGCTAATTCTATATTCCGCGTGCCGTTCAACGACCGGTCCTCCGATTTGAACTTCTTATTAGAGCGGACCCTCGTCGTGGAACGCCGTGACAAATGTCCCTCTTCTTTCTCCCTTTCTTCCGCCCGTACTCGTTTCGGGAATTCGCGATTCGCATACGTGCAGCCACGCGGGCTGAGAATTTCTTCGTCACAAGCCCTGCGTACCTCCGGAACGGGGTGGCCGGAGCGAGGGAGCTCGGGGGGGAATCGCGCGGCCGTAGGGCAGGCGATAGGGACGCTGAGAGATATCGGGGCCCGGGGGCCGTCCGACTGATCAGGGGCCTCGTGAGCGATGACGTGCGAGCAAATGGGACAGCGTTCGCGTTAACGCAACACGACAGTGATGTAGAGCCGGGAAAAATGAGAAGCGGGACGCCTGCCCTCCCGCCTTTTGACTCATCGCCGTGCGTGGAATGTGGATGCGCTTTTACGAAATTTCGTTATTTATAGCCCGCGCCGCGGGCCCCTCGCCCCGCCGGGTACAATGGGGCCTGTAACGGGGGTAACGACCGGGCGCGGGGCGTCACCGCTGACTGCGAACCCATTAGCGCCTGGAATAGAAAAATTGAAACTTCAAACGCGAGGAGGGGCCCTTTTGACCTCCGCGGTTTGGGAGGCGCTGTACGCGGCGTGAAAACGGGGAATCCCAACGCGCGAAATTCCGGCGATCGTTTCGGTTTTAGTCAGCTCGGTGAGGATTCGATGGACTCGCGTGGCCACGTCCTCTCTCGTCGGGCAAACCGTCGGTGTCTCTGGACTAATCTTAATTTCTAATTTCTACATTATATATTGTTCGTTGTATATTCATTATTTCGGTTTCGTCCTTCTCGCTCGGCCCTCGGGGGATTAAAGTAACGCTATCTCGAATTAGTCGTTACCCTCCACGTGACTTATGTCTCTCGAATCGAGGAGATCCGAGCCCGCCTGGTGGCGATGAGGCGCTTGTGTCGAGTAATTCAGAATACGCACGTATGTCGGGAGTGTATCCGATCGAGGAGGAATCGTGAGAACGTGGCGGAGCGGGTAAGATTGTCCGAGCGAGTGGCAGGATAGAACGTCGCGAGGTGGATAAAAACTCGAGAAGTAAGCGTCTCGAAAATGTCAATGTTACCCCGACGTGACTCGCGGATCGGTGCGCGCGCCCTCGCCGCTTTGTTTTCGCGTTTGACAGTGAACCGCGCCGTGCCATATCTCGGCTCTCGTAATAGCCACGCGCGTTACGATCGCCCGAGATGACTTTCAGCTCGGCGGCGCGGCGATACCGTAACGGCGCTTTCGTAAGAGTCTTCCGAGCGATACCGGGTATGAAACGCGCGGACGTGACCGACGGTTGTTTCATTAACGTCCTCTCTTTCTCTCTCTCACGGCGCGCTGCCGGTTGATATAGTAATTCCCGGGGCCCGCCTCGCCCGAGACGCTACTCTGTAGGACGTGGGAGTTGGCCGGAGAGCCGAGCGTCGTCTCCTCCCTGCGCGCGGCTCTACGACTATCCTATCCGCTTGTGGGCCAGTCATGGGTCAGTGCATCTCGCTTCCCAGTCACGAATCCGAACGCGAGACGGCGTACGGGCGTGAGGCCTCTCGAAGGGAATTCGCGTTTACGCGGGAAAGAAGGTATGAGAAAGAGCAGGAAGTTCGGCGGGTACACGCGAACTGTCTTCGCGGAGGGGCACCTTTTGTGCGGTGCGTCGTCGCGATTTTCCGACGAGAGGCCCGCCCCGTGTATCCGGGTCAGTTTTCATCTTCGACTCCTTTGTTGGCGAGAACGAGGAAGAACGGCGGCCGGCTTTGCGCATCACTCGCCGTCCCGCACTTTCGGAGACACGGTCTCCGATCGCGACGCGGCAACAAATTGCCAAGCGGAGTCCCGGCCGTGAATTTATAACAATACCCCGGCTCTTCCCGTTTCCTTAGCGTTTCCTTGTACGGATTGAGCCTCGAGGCATTATTCCGACGCATCCTTTCGTCGAGATATACGCGACAGGTATGCATGTTTTTTTTTACGTACGTATTCGCTGCCCCGCGCAAACTCGGTCGACTCGCGCTCGAGCTCCGCGAAGTCGATCGGAAGGTTGTCAGCTCGAAAACGCGCACCACTGGCCTTTACATACCGCTACAAAGTAATTGGCGTTGCGGCGGCTGAATTTTTCTCGTAGACCAGTAGCCGCCTCGGCACTAGCGCGCACCGTGCGGTTAGAGGCCAATTATAACCATAATCACGGCGAAAACGCATGCCGGCGGTACGATCGCCCGTAGCACGCGATACCTCTCGCTGCATCGCGATCGTTGATGATTCGCGCCGCGAGGTGGGATCCGTTCGCGGAAAGCCGCCGCGGGGACGGATCGAGGGGGGGGGGGGACACTTCTCTCGCCGAGTCGGCTTTCCCGCGGCGAGCCGCGCGTGTCCTTGAGGTGAAAACACGCCGCGTGTTAAACTAGTTTGAAGTCACACGCGCGGCCTGGCCTACGTGTCGTTTACGTAATAATCGCTTTTCGCTGGCTCGGGGGACACCGCGCGCGGTTGCCGGCTACCGTAATTACGGCGCGCTTGCACACAGGTAGGCCCCGCGCAGTGATAACGTGCCGGTATCAATCGCACGCTCGCCGCGCGCTCTCGTTTCTCGCAAGGTCGCGCGCAGGAATAGATACACGCGGCGTATAACCGGGAATAGACGCTGGCCGAGCGGATCTGCGGAGGAAAAGTGCCACTTGGGAGAGACTCTTGTTCACGGTCGTTGAACTCGCAATTACGTAGTTACGCGCTAAGAATTGTTAGAATATCGCGCGCACACGCACGCACGCACGCGTACGCCGCACGGAATCCATCGAAAATAACGGAAGTGTGCATAAGTAGTATAAACGAAAGCTAACGCACGATGGGACTATCGTGTCGATAATTTCTCGCGTCGAGGGAACGCGGAGTAAAAACGGTGCGGGGAGGATCCGTCGGTGTGCAGCCTCTTCGTTTTCCGCGATGCACCGCGACCAGGCAGGTACATACGTGTATGTATCCGCGTATATACGCGAATTCACCGGCGCGGGAACGAACGATTAAACGAAACGCGCGAATCGGCATTAAAAAGGACGGGTAGAAAGTTACGACTTGTCGTAAGGAAGCGATCCTCGGGCGCGATATCTACCTTCCTCTCGGCACGCGTGTTTAATCTTCTTTATTATGACTCGGACGAGATCATCTTACTGTATCATCTCCCCCTTGTCTTTCTCTCCCGAGAGTGCCCGGGTGTTTGTATATCACTTAATCGCGCTTTTACGCCCCGTCTCCCCGTAATATCCCTCAGTCGCGTTTGCATTTCCGCGTTCTTCGTGTCACAATATCGACGCAATCTTCGTTAGAGCGCCGTCGTAAAACTGAAATCGTTAGGTCGGTTCTGCAATGGACGCGGCAGGTCGCAAGAAATCGACAATCGCAGTTAGATATAAGAACAATCGACTTTCATTGGCCGATTTCTTGCTGCCCGCGACTCGCTGCGTCTATTGTAGAACCGGCCTAAAGCCCGTATCACACGTGCCGTTGCCGATTACGGTTACCGATTGCGGTCGATCCCTCGGCCAATGAGAACGAAGCAGATCCCGGTTACGGTTCTCTGTTGTGAGTTTAAGTTCGAGTCTTAAAGCTTATTCTACAATGGACGCAAGACGCTAATGGCGAAAGGTCGATTATTCTTCTCACATTTGACTGTGATTGGCCGATTTCTTGCGTCGCGGCTTAGCGTCTTGCGTCCATTGTAGAACAAGCTTAACACGTCGAAAGATTTTTTTTATTACAGCCCACTTGTCGAACAACCGCGCGCCGGCCGATCGCTCATCGTCCGCGAACGGACGACGCGTGCTCCGGCGAGTCGGCGACTTTATTTCGAGACGAGCCACGTAATCGGCAAGCCGGGTGGAAAAGTCGGAAAAGACACGGCGCGTTCGGCGACGATGGGGAAAGATTTGATATTAGATTCGCGTTTAAAGCCGCTCGTTAGATGCGGCATACGCAACGTGCGTGTCTCCTCATCGCGATTTCGCCTCGGCCACCGACGTACCGGCGCAGTACCAGTACGTCAGCGCTCGTCCGAGCGATTTCTCTGAGTCGAAAGCTTGAAATTCCCAAGCGATCTCGCGCAAGTTAATCAGCGAATTATCACTGAAAACAGCGAATACTCATTGATACAAGTACCATGACTGAAAATGCTCGTAACTGCGAATCAGCGAGTATTCGCTCAAGGGGAGAAAAATGTAGCTGCCGTAGCTTAAATCTATGGTTCAGAAATGTATAGTTATGGCGGCAAAATATTTTTTTGCGAATTAGCTACACAGAGAAAACGATTTCTTTGGATTTAATAAATTTTGTTGTGTCTAAACAAATTTGATATTTGTAATGGTCCAAACAACTCATTTGTTTGATTTTCAAATAATATATAATAATATATCTTTGTCTGAAATAAAATATTTGTTCAAAGTAAACGGTATATTCTCTGTGATCTAAATGATATTGTTTTATTCGAGCAACATTATCGTTTGATAGAAAATATGTGAATAATTTTCCCTTCATTAGAAGAAGAAAGATGAATTAGACTGCGTCTGCTGATGCGGTCGCTTATACAGTGATTTTACTTGAAATAATAGTGTCTTTTATCAAATAATAGAGATTGTTTGAGAATAAAACAACTAAATTTTTGTTGTGCACAAGCATATGTTGTTTCAATGAAACAAATCGCGATCAAATAAATAGGAATACTAAATCCAAAGGAATCTCTTTCTCCGTGCAACGGTAGCGAAAATATTTTTTCCGGTGCCGTTTCCAGTGATAATCCTGAGTGACTTTTAGAGACGACGTACGGAGATTCGTTCGTCAGGCAGCCCGATAGCTCAATTTCCTCCCACGGCGCTGCGTTCTCTTGATATTCTCACAATCAGCCCGTACGCGAGCTTTGAACTAAACGCGAATTTTAATTGGCAATTATATCCCCCGTGTTTCATGCGTTACCATCTTATCTTTTTATCCATATTTGTACACGTCTGTTTTTGCGCCGCGGCAAAAATGTAGGTGGCGGCGAGAAATCTGGTTATTCCCTGTTATATCGTTAATAATAATAATAATAGCCGAGGTCGGCGCAACGAGCCCTTGCTTTCCACGACGCGCGCCGCCGTACGCACCTCGCTGTAACCCGCGTGTCACGGTCGTGCACGTCCTCGCGCCGTCCCTTCGCGCGGGGAGAGAACCCGCCGAGGAGCGTGTTCCTGCAATAATGGAAAACGCATTTTTCGCGCGGTCTAATGGTTCCCGCGCGCGCGTCTGCGCGCGCGCGCGCGCGCACACGCCGGCCCGGCGGTTATTACGAGTAATATTAGCGTCGTCGTGCGCGCGTTCGTCGCCGGCACCGATTCCGCCGCGCGCGATGATCGCGAGTAAATTGATCGTTCTACGTTTTAATGCGCCGTACGCCGGTAATCGCGCGTAATTCGATACATAATGCGAACGAGCGGACAAGTGAATCTTAACCGGTGCCTACGCGCCGCGATGCGCTCCGTCGTGTCTCGCCGCGCCGGGCATCTCCGGCCTCGAGAGTCGGATGAGACGCGACTCTTGGGACATGTCTCTCGCCCCCGCCTCCTTCCCTCGTTATCTATTTTAGCCTTTGTCTAGGAATTTATCTTCCGTTCGAGGCAATTGGATACATACCTTGGAATTTCGCGATAACGATTTGTTAAAATGACAATCGATTCCAGCGCCGATTTTGACGATCCTCGAATTCGAAAGGACGGGTTTCTCCTCGCGCGTATTGGCTCGTTCGAGGTTTACTCGCGCGAAACGCGTCCTCGTAATCAGATTTCTCCCGAGCCCCGATAACGGACACACTCTGTGTTGGACGGCAATTGGACGGAAGTCGGCGGCGTCGGGACTCGCCGCATTTCGAACGTTTAGCCGGGACTGTACCCGTATTGCAGCCAGCGCTCTTCCATGCCCAGACGTAACCCCTGTAACCAGCATAACCACCACGACCACCGGTACCGACGCAGTACCGGCGTTGCCGGACGCCGATCTCGGTATTATATAACACATAGACGATCTCGCTCGCGCGGGGCAGGTTACGCCAAAGTGGCGTATCACGAGCAGGTGTAGCCCCCGGGACGTATCATCAGGGGCTATCTGTAAAAGAAGTTTTGATCGACGAGCATGGCTAAAGCCTAGGGCCCCGCGGGCCAGGCCGCGCGTACGCGCGCGATTAAATTACGCTGCGCGAGCGCGCGAGGGCACTCGCGAAATCAGTTTCCGCCCTTTATTTCTGGGCTATCCCGGTCCTTTTCTCCCTCGGTTAGACCGTCCGCAAAATTGGCGCAAAGTATAGACCGCGCGCCGTCCGGCATATCTCGCGTGTCCGTATCGAAATTCCGTCGACGCGGAAGATCCGTCGAATTGGCGTGGCTCGGCGCTGAACAAAATTCTCCCGATGGAAAAGTACCATCGTGCCAAGGTAACGAATACTTTCCAATTATTGCGCACGCGTTTCTGTACGTCGCTTAATTTGCTCTCTAAAAGTCAATCGGCGAGTCGCGCTGTTTTCAGCGATAATCCACCGATCAACTTTTAGAAAGTGAATTATTGGCATAGAAAAGTCTCCTTCAATGTTTCAACCTTTATTGATTTGCACATGGGAGTTACGCGTACGCTGCACGCGTAATGTCAAATAGATAAAAGTCCCCTATTATGAGACAGCGGGGTTTCTGTTAAATTAATAGGTGTCATCTGTCGATTCCACCATGAATTTGTTGCCCCTGGAGCGAAATCTGTTTCGTGATTGAAGTTGGACGTTGAAAACCCGCTTATCAGGATCCTATCTCATAACAGGGGACTTTCCTCTACTCGTATTGTTACTTTTATGGCATTTATCACGGGTGAAAGTAACAATGTCCTATCGAGCTCGTGCCTCGTCGGTCCGCGAAAAGAGTTGCTTTTTACGAGGGGCCGGAGGGAGGGGGGGGGGGCGAGCGGCTGGAAAATGAAAGAAGAGCGTAGGATAGTGCACCTACGCGGCCGCGAGCCCGGGTCCACGCGGTGTGTAGTATCTGTGCCGGCGAGATAACGCCGGTAAGACGCTATTTCACGTACGAATACTCGCGCGGTGCCACTTAGAGTCGGTACGAGTTCGTGCAACGCCCAACACCCACGCCGTCCCTCGGTGCACTCGCCGAGCCTTATGCAGTAACATTATATCCTCGCGCCCGCGTTCTCCCCGTCTGCTTTTCTTTGCCGTGTCCGCGCACTCTCGCCGCCCGGAACCTGTGTGGGAAATTTCAGGGGTTCGTTGTCTCTCGCTCGCGCGGGGGAAGAAAAAGAAAAGATGCGCTTTTCGATTTCTCGCTCGAGCGACACACTAATTTCACGTCAACCGTGTCGTCGGCGCGATTCTCCGTTTTCCCTCCCTCGATCTCCCCTCACGGCGTCCCACGATCGAGATCTGAGTATAATCGACAGCAGGCCGTTGATCCTCCCTTTTGCAAGAAACTTTCCACCGCTCTCGCCGCGAAGCGTAGGGTATCGTAAGAAACTCTGAGATCGTTCTTGTCCGCAATCGTCCTTTCCGCGTCCCTGTTTAATTAAGATCCCTCGTGGTGGAGTCGACGTAACGTACGTATCTATTAAACCGAACGACTAAGTAACGTTCGTTAAAAACATTTATTGCAACCGGCGCGGCGGCGGTAAACGGTTTAATCACCCCGGTCGTTAACGCAGCCCTGGCGCGGCCAGGAAATCGCTTTGCAAAAAGATTCTCGGTTCCGATACCGCGGGTCGATAGCACACCCGGTAGATAGCAATGGGACTCCCAAGTATAGCCGTCGCGATAGATATTACGCGTACCACACGATGGCAATGACCCAGGACTGGCCTCGCGTTTCTTTCATCTTCCCACCTTCGCCGAATTTTCGTTCGATTTAAAACGGCCGCGTCGCTGTAGTGGTACACGGAATAATTTCGTGAGTCGCCGTAACAGTCGATGAACTCGGGAATTGTACGCGGGATTACTTTCGTGCGCAACGAACAACGGATGTGATTTTTTTTTAAGAATCATCGTAGTCCTTGAAATTAAAACAATTGTGTGACTCAACGTCCCTTAAAAGACACGCCGAGGTGATTTTAACGATTTTTAAGCTTAAACATTTTAGAATAATCGACAATTTGAGTAGCCGCGTGTCGCCAGTGGTAATCAACCAAGGGGAATTTTTTAAAAAGATCGACCAAACTGGCGAAATTGACGTTTATTTTAGTCACGACGTTTCGACTTTATCGGGTCCTTTTCAAGTACAATCTGGAAACATTATAAGTGCTCAAACCGCACTATGGAAAAAGAATTCTTTAGTGTGTGTATAGTCGAGAAAAATACCAAAAGCTGACTGAACATTTTAATTTATGCCGAAACAGAATGGGTTCATGAGTCTGTGGTAGCAAATTTATAATATCATATCTGAAATTGTTTCAGGTGAATAATCAGACATTTTTGTAATTGGACAAATTAATAAATTAATAACTTAAGAGTAGAAGTAAAAAAGAACAGTCAAAGGAATGACATAATAAGTTAAATTAATTAATTAATTAGCTAATAAGCTAAGTGTAATAAATTAAGAGTAGAAGTAAAAAAATAGTCAATGGAATAAGATAATAAGTTAAATAAATACATTGGCCAATAAGTTAAGTGTAAGGGTCAAAAGATAAAAAGGCAAGTGCTCATGGACTCAAATTCATTTTAGACTAAAGCCCTCTCTCTCGCTCTCGGTGCTGACATTTTCTCGAATTCATTTGGCATGTTCTTCCCGTGTTGATGAAATTAAGCTTCTTAGAAGTAATCACTTTATCGATGGCTCAGACATGCATAGATTAAGTCATCACTCATATCAGTTATCCGCTGGGATAACCGTCGGACACATCGTACGCCGATATACCGCGAAATTATAACCGGCGCGTTTGGAATACGCGCTTCTCTAAATTGCGCGTTCGATTAGGCTGTCACGTTTACCGCTTAGCGGGGCCGGGACTTTTCAACGCTCCATGTTTGTCGACGGATACAACTCCAGTTAGTGGTCTGTATATCGATTATCGATGAAAGCAACTCCACCGGCGAAGGTCACGCGGAGCCGGAAGAGAGGATTTCTCGTCGGCGCTCGATTACGCGTTTGCAGGCGATGTTACGCATTTCTTGAGCTGCGAGGGCGATTAAGATGATTCATATGAAATCAGTTTCCCCGCGTACGTTATTCCTGTCCTGTTAATAACACGAGGTTCCTCCTGTAACCGCTACGGGCTTCGTCGATAGCTCGATTACTCCTGAAATTATCCTGCCAGTCTCGTCGTCTCGCAGCGGCGCGGCTAGAATTTTCTCGTGTAAAACGAGATGAGCTTTCCTTTTATTTTCACTCATCGTAAATATTATTCTTGAATCTTTTAACTTTTTTTGCCGGATTTATTATGCAGTTTCGCGGATATTCGTACCGCTATCAGCATGTATAATATATTCGAGACGAAGCGCGGAAAATGTCTCGTATGATGACTGGTCTAGCAGCGATGAAAAGGTGAAGGCATAAATAGCGAAATCGATATTTCGCGCAGCGATCGCGAACGCCGGGTGTATATTCTCGTTTTGCGTCATGTTATGAATTACAGTTTAATGATGACGACCGTATATATCGCGGACCGTATCCTTCCCAAGGCTCCAACTAAGCCACTTGCTAATTTCGGACCCGAGCAGACGATGTTTTTAAATTTACAGCTTGCGTAATAAATCGTGAGACCGGTGACACGATTAATCGATATCGCGCGTATACTGGGTTCGTCGCACGAGCGGTGTGTTAGACCTCTGTGAAGTTGGGAAAAAAAATTTCCAAGTCCCGAAGGAGGAAAATTTTTTAACAGTTCCAGCAGTTCTATTGGGAGTTCTGGGTAGCCCCTCAAGAGTTCTAAAGGAAATCCTAATGGCAAAATTAAGGCCCGGTCTACAATGAGTCGTTAGTCGTTAGTCAGAAGTCGCAACTATATGTTGATCCTTTTCCTTTCTGGGTAGAAGAAAAAGGACCGACATATAGTTCCGACTTCTGACTAACGACTAACAACTCATTGTAGACCGGGCCTAAATATTTCCAATACTTTTAGTGTTATCGCTGATTTCGAGATTTCATTTTGTGAAGTTAGCATCCCCAAGTTTCAAATTTAACTTTTTTACATTAATTCGCCAGAACTATTTTTTAAATTTAAGGAACTCTAGAACTCTTCGGGGTGCATTCAGAACTGAAAAAAAAAGATTATTTGAGACATGAAGTGCCAACTTCACAGAGGTGTGTGTTAGGCTTAAAGCCTGTTTTATCTAATTCTCGTATTAGTGTGATTATTTAACGTATCCATATTGTGTTTAATTAACACAAAAATTTGTGTGAACCGTTTGGGACGCGTGGTACCTGTTAAATTTAACACAAATTGTTCAACCGCGTGGATTTGATCGTTTCGCTCATTTGTTTATTAAGCGGCGCAGATTTATCTGCGCCACACTCGCCACCAATTACGCCTCGTTGAAAAAGAGCGATGCTTATCCCGCGGACGATTTATGCGAATATTACATGCTTGTTCGAGAGTGAATTTAGTGTGTCATTCCTAGCCGCTAATTACCCGACAGCCCGCCTTCGTGCGTCGGTCGGCGGGAGAGATCGCTTAACCGGTTAATTTTCGTCGATTTAGGAGACTAATTAGAAAGTAGCGTAGCAACGCATTGTTAGCAGGGGTTCTTGACCGGCTGAACGTTGAAATGTTGCAGCGAGCAACAACCTGTTCTTCTACCTATATATATAAAAAAGTTTAGGCATTTTACCATCCTTTTGTTCTCTTATCTCATCTCTTTATCCAAGTTTTTCGAAAATCGTGCCCTCTCGCTCGAAAGATAAACGCCGGCCGGCTACTCTTCCGGGTAGATTCGCAAGACGTTACGTCTCCTAGCAGTAGTTTTTACACTTAATATCTGCTAATCATTTCCAAGCGCTGCAATTCAGGCGGCCACATCGGGATTCGCAATTACTGCCACTGGCGCTATTAAAAGCGATCGTAAATGTCGCCGGGGCAGCTCCGTTTCGGCTTCGAAACGTTCCTATTCGAGCGCGGCCTACTCGCTTTCATTCATCGATGTCCTTGCGCCACTTCTCCTTCCCGTAGGGGGGATCCATCGCAATTGCGCGCGGACAATGATTCGATATCGGGGGGGAACTTGAAGAGACCTACCGCTGCGGTCTCGAAGGTAACGAGACGTGAAGCGATACTTGAAACCACGCTGCACGCTAGAGATAAAAAAAGAATTGCTCTTTGTATCGGCGACGGGCGACGATAACGACGATGCAGCGACGAGAGGTCCTCGGGGATGCGTAAGTGGCGCCGTAAACGCCGCGCCTGACGTTCCCGAGTGGCGCGGATTGAAATTGATCGATCAAAATTTCTCGGCGACCGCGAACGAGCTAGTCTGTGATTCGCGCCGCGAGGTCGTTGAGACTCCCGACCCCGCTTCATTTAACCGGCTACTCGCTGCCGGGTGTCATTGTTGTCGCAGCCCCGCGATCATCGCCGGTGTCGCCTTTAGGAAGCGTAGGCGAGCTACCTCTCGCGCCGGCGAACAATGGCAGATACAGTTGGCTCGTTATCGCCGCTCGCTCGCTCGCTCGCGCGACCTGCTCCGCGGCCGTCAAACGCGAATCGGCGCGAACGAGATCGTTTACGCCGGCGTTAACCGGCGCCGAAATTAAGCGTGAGGTAAGAGCGGACGCGGAGCTCCCGGGTCAAGAGGGTCGTGTCCCGGGAGGATAGAAGCGGTCGGTGATTTAAGCGGCTCCGACGAGATCATTATGCAAAATAGCTTGCACGCCACGAAGAACACTCGAGTTGCGTCATCGCAACTTTTATTTTCGGCTCGTCGCGAGAGACCGGCTCCTGCCTCCCCGAAATTATGCGCCGGAGTCACGTTCGTTGAATCGCAGGGATCACAGATCCGTCACTTTTATTTGCCGTATCTTGTGCTCGCGAAACGTCGCGTGTCGCGTATACAGGAGTCCGCCCTTGGATCGCGACGGGACGGAAAAGCCGGGAGGAAAAGTCTCCGCGGAAACGGATGGAAAGTGGGCGAAGCCTGTGAATTTCTGCAGCCGGTGCTCGCGCACACGGTCTGCCGTCTCATTTTTCTTCTTCTTCTTTTTTTCGTTACGGGACACAAGTGGAAACCCGCGAGAAATTTCTGCGTACACCTCTAATCTACCCACGCCGGCTGTGCACGCACACCTGCGTCGTTCGACACAATGTTACGACGATTCTCCGGCGTGAAACTCTCCTCCTTCGCGCCACCACCTCACATATATTAGTCTAACAAGTCGCCCACGCGACGCTCGCTCGCGCAGCAAACGGCGGCCGATTCCGCGGATGTTCCGCGTAGAGAGTCTCCGCCGATTCTCTCGCGTTCATTGAGGCGTGTCCTTCCGCCGCGCACTTGTACCGTCGCTCGTCGCACCTTAGCATCCGAGTTGCCTCGCAGCGGCGTAAAGTCGACTCCGCATCTCGAGACTTTCGCTCGACATAATTATTTGTTAATTCTTTTTTTTTCCAAACGTTTCTCCCGCGTTTCGCCCGTAACAAGCGAACGCCTCTCGGCGTGCGATACACCCAGGCGCAACTTAATTTTTCTATTTTATCGGCTCGTACTTTCTCGCGCAACAAAACAACTTTCTCGAAAAAAAAATTACTTGGAAGCTCGTTACAGGAATGTATTATTAATGCTTGACACGTCGAATGGTATAAGGACGATACCGCGCGCAATTCCACGCTCATTTCCCAACGCTGACAGGCACCGTTTTCGCCTGCGTTTCGTGCCGCGGCAGTCACGAGCCTCGTGCGAGCGCAACGTGCGAATTTAAAATCGGCGGCGATATAATTAACACGCCAATCAGTAACAAAGGATCGGTGCGCGCGCATGCACGCCGCTCTAATGACCGGCGATGCGCCGGCAATTAATGAGTCCGGCGCGTTACAGCCGCTAATTATATAAAAGTTCACGCTTTCCTCGCTCGCGGCACGTGTCCCTTCTTACTCTCCTCGTTGTTGTTTTCTGGTTTTTCCCCCTCTTGTCCCTTTCGCCCCCCCCCTCTCTCTCTCTCTCTCTCTCTCTCTCTC
>NW_011967175.1:77013-148071 GCF_000949405.1 Vollenhovia emeryi
CTCTCTCTCTCTCTCTCTCTCTCTCTCTCTCTCTCTCTCTCTCTCTCTCTCTCTCTCTCTCTCTCTCTCCTTTCGCGCCCGCTTCCTTCACGTTTCATTCGCCCGTATCATTCTCCCGTATGGTTGCACGCATAATTAGCCCCGTCGAGTATCACATTCGGCCACGGTTGCGTGCGCGCTTCTTTGGTAGTGCCAAGCCGGGATATTATCGTGATGCATCATTATCGGAGCGAAAGGGAGATTCCGTATCTACGCCGCGCCGTTTTGCGGGAGAATTTGCGCAGCGAGTCGGCGAGCGTTTTCACGCGAGTTTTCCAGCGCCGCGATTTGCGCTCGGCATCTGTAAGAGGGAATAATTGCATCTCTTGTTTACGTTTACCCGGCGATAGACATTAGATTACTCGGTGTAATTAAGTCCGAACTATCTCCTCGCTCTGAAAAAGCTAGATATTATGGAATTATGCAAAACTGGGTCCAGTCGTGACTCAGATATTTATTTATATTTATTTGCGCTTGGCGTCTGTATATGAAGAATAATTTCATTTCTTGTTTACGTGTACCTGGCGATAGGCATTAGATACTCGGTGTAATTAAGTCCAACTATCTCCTCACTCTAAAAAAGCTAGATTATGGAATTACGCAAAACTAGGTTCAATCGTGGCTCAGATATTGATTTATATTTATTTGCGCTTGGCATCTGTAAGAAGAATAATTGCACGTCTTGTTTACATTTACCTGGCGATAGATATCAGATTGCTCGGTTATTAAGTCTAACTGTCTCCTCACTCTAAAAAAAAACTAGATTATGGAATTCTGTAAAACTAGGTTCGATCATGGTTCAGATATTTATTGATAGTGGAGTCCTCTATTATGAGATAGGCTTCTAATACGAGATAGCAGGTTTCCAACACCCAAATTCAATCGCAAATCTTTCTTCGCAACGATTACGCGATCTAACAATGAATTTTTCACCGAACAGATTTCGCTGCGAGGACGATAAATTCATGGCGGCATCAACTGATGTTGTTAATTCAACGGAAACCCCGCTATCCCATATTTAGGATCCTATCGCATAATACAGGACTCGCCTCTATCGACACGCAAAAATTGCGTTCCCGGCCTTTCTTGGGCCCGTGGTAAACATTCGAACTTACTCCTGCCTTAAGATTTGACCGCTATGGGCCTCCACCTAAGCCGTAAAGTCTCCTCTCTTCGTTTGCAAGAATAGAAGCACCCGGATCTCGACTCGTGCAGCGGCGAGAAAAATGCGCCCGCGCGTCGCGTAATTCTACGCTCGCGTAGGTGCGCGAACAATGCGCGCGCGCGCGTGGCGTGTCAAAAGACGACGATGCCACCGACGGTTCTGACTCGGTGCTGTCGCAAGAGGTTCCGCTCGCCCTTCTTACGTTATCCGGCCGAGAGATAGAGAGAGAAAGAGCCAACGTTACGTTACTCGCGTACCGAGAGGAAGCGCCTTCCGCGCAATAAACTACGCAGCAAGGACGCGTTAATTATGTTGCCGCAATTAAAGTTTCGTGAATCGCGAAAAATTTCGTGGTGTGTTGCAATCGGCGATCGAGAAACCCCGATAGACCTAATTATCCGAGTTCAACGGGCGTGCGATATTTCTATTCAGAGCATTCTCCGCTAGCGTTTACATTAGCCTCCATAAATATCCCTTTCAATTAATGTTTCTCCATCGTTAAAATTGTATAATTAGCGTTTTCACTGCGCAGAAATCGCTATCGTTAGACTTTCCCGTTGATCCTTTGCTCCGAGTGGCACCTCGGGCGGGGGTTTCTTCATTCGCGAAACATCGCTACGGATCTTTTTTTTTCCGCGCTCGGTCTATAACGGGTGGCGTATACGCTCTGCTTACGGGGATTTCTAACATCACGGCTTGCTGCTCGCGAGCCGCGGCCTTAATGGCCGAGTCGTATTAACGACGCGTGTTACGCTTCTTTCTTTTCTTCTTTTTTTTTTACATTTCGTCCAATTCATGAGAGAAAGCGCGCTCCGGGATGCGCACGTCCGTGGAATGGGCGTGAAAAGCCCGTCGGCGAATTAGCGCCTTTTGCATTTCTGATCGGCGTAGCGTTAACGTTTCATCGTTCATAATGGATACGCGTCGTTTTTTTTCTTTGCGCCGGGCAATTGCAGTCCCCGCTTAACATTTTCGTAAGACGGGCCGACGAGCGGCATCGTTAAGTCGGTAAGTCGAGGACGTCGCGTGTCTTATTGCAATTTCGAGCGTAATCGATGGCGAGGCTCCCGAACAGGAAGTACGTAATTGCGGCGGTAATTTTTAATTACCGTTCCGGCCGATACGCCGCCGGTTGAAATATGTAATCGGCGTCGCGGCGGAGATTTCTCGTCGTTATTGCCAGTTTTGGCATTATCGTGTTATTCGGTCAGGGTGACCGAAAGTTCGCGGGTGGCGCGCCGAGTGTACGCGCGTACAGCTACGATATCGCGATGTAACGCGATTGCGATTACAATCGGGCGATTCGCTCGGTCGAATCTCCCGGGTTGGGGGGGGGGGCGCGGAGATGCGCGCGGTACACGTGATGCACACGTGCTCTCCGCCCCGGTATCGATTTCGCGAGCGCCAATTATTTTCCTCTTGCGCCGAGGACGTCTACCCCGGGCCGCCCGGGGGGTGAGTGGGCGGCATCGCGGGGACGGCGCGGACGGAAAGGGAGCTCGGTCGCGATAGCGCAGGGCCGCTGACCGACGAGGTCAAAGTACGGCGATGCACGGTTGAAAATCCATTAGGCGAGTGCGGTATTGTAAAAGTATTTGCCGCGCGTGCACACCCGGCCGGCGCGGCGACTCGCGTGATTACCGCTTAATTGCGTTACCGCGCTCCTGCCCCACCCGCGCGTCTCCCGAGTAGAGGCCCGGGCGCTGAAAAGCGCATGGCGATTTGCTTAATTTCACCGGCGACGTCGGCGGTACGTGCGAGACTTGCGGGGGAGACCGGCGAATCGAGGTGACGTTGTGTTCCGATAATTCCGATTATCCGGACGAGGTTGCGGCTGCGCGATACACTTTTCCGCGATTATTATCGACGTATGTCGGTGACATATTATGGAATACCGCAGCCGATGGTCTAATATAGCTGTCCACGGCTGAAACCGCGCGTTCCATCGGCATAGTTGGAGCGCGCGCGGACGAGTACAGAGAGGACGCGCGCCACATAATTACGGGCGGGCATTAATTAAGAGAATGTGTGTAATCAACCGCTCCTAATCTGACTCGGGGATGAATCGCGTTACTCGCGGCCGGGTGGACGCACCTAATTTTTCCGCCGCGACGTACGGCCCGGCCTACCCAGTGAGAAACGATTCGTCGATCGACGAGTCATTTCTCGCTGGGTAATCGGTAATCTTCGTCGCGAGCAAAGAGACTCGCGCGATCGGTGCCCAGTGAAAAACGATTCGTCGATCGATGTCGACACGATGTCGACACGATGTCGAATCGACGTCAATTTGACGGTGTCGATATCGTTTCGTCATCGATCGACGAATCGTTTCTCACTGGGTATCGATCGCGCGAGTCTCTCTGCTCGCGACGACGATTGCCGATTATGGCGACCAATGACCGCCGCGCGCCGTCGCGATATGCTAATTGCGCTTGACGGTCTATTACATTAACGCCCTTTAATTTCTCTCTTTCTCTCGCTCGTTAACGTCCCGGGTAATTATCCCGGCTACGGCGAGCGAGATCCGATCGAGCGAGAAGTAGGCAGGGAGAGGATCGTGAAAATTAAATTCTTGAGAAAATCAGGTCCGAGTTTTCTCACCGCGGTACAACTATCAAGTGCCGACGTCTTGCCCAACGCGTTGCGACTCTCGCTGCCGTTGCAGCTGCAACTTTAATAGCGATTACGCGCGCAGCGCTTCCTCGTGGCCCGGTACGCCGGCATTCCCCTAATTGGGTGTCGGCCACATATACGTAATTCCGGAATTAAAAGTTACCGTACGTTTCGCCGTACGTAATTAGCTTGCCGCCCGGTGCTGCAGCCTACATTGCGTTTACTAGGGTAAACGTGTGCCAACTCATCGCCGCCGCCGCCGCTCAGTCTTACGAGCGTGAATCTTTCCCACAGCACTATTACGGAATTGTATAGCTCTTTGTCGGGGGATCTAGGCGGTTTCTAAACTAACGCAGGCAGAGAGTTCCATTTTATTTTCTTACGTTTAACGGCGCGGGCGCCATATTTTGTTACTTCATCAAACTTCGCGTTCACTTTTGTGTTAATTAACATTCGTGCTGTTTAAATCTGCGTCTCATCCTAACGACGAGTCGTGCGTGATATTTTAATCAAGTGGCACCACTATTCGGACCTCGCTTTTCCCCCCCTTATAATCCGTGAGGTAGCGACACCGACCCCTGCGCCTCTATTATGGCGCTCATCTTCATCTCGACGCAGCTATCGGCTGAATAGCGTATTGTTCGCCGAAAGTGTCTCCTATTCCCAAAGAACTACCGCCACGGCGGAGGCTCGTGTCACGCGGGAGTTGCCGCTCATCGCGTGACGAAAGTAACGATTCTCCCAACGACAAGGGATGTCCCTGCCGTGTATAGATTTCTTGCAGACGTGCCACCAAGTCCGCCCATTTTCCTCTTTCTTTGCCCGTTTCCCCATCATTGTCATTGTCGTTGCCGTTTTCGTTGTCGTCGTGCCCGGTTGTGTCCCGTCTCTCTGCCTCGCCGGCAGCAGACGCCTATTACTGCTACTTTCCGTGCTAGTTATCTTTATTGTTCCTAATTATCCCGGTATACCGATGCAATTACCGTTCGCTCGCTCCCAAGTTTTAACCCACGCGAGATTTTCCTCAGGTGTCTTTACGTCTGATAAGCGATGAGTTACGGTCTGCAGGGTGAAGGGTAAAACATGTGATCAAGATGCTTATTGCGAGCGAAATTTAAGGACATACAATTCCGGAAATGAGGCAAACGGCGGGGCGAGCGGCGCGGTCGCGATCTCGAGGGGAATGCCTTGTTGTAAAATTGTACAATTAAATGTACCCTGCCTTGCGTCGGGATCGTGCCGGAAAAATGTTGAACTCGTGCCGGGGAGAGCTTGACGGATGAAACGGGAGATCGACTTTGCCAGGTTTGCGTGGCACGGAGATCGAAATGCGCCGTGTCGTCGCGATGTATTCGACCTCCTTCGTCTTCCGCTCATTCGTACCCTTCGAGCTTCGCCGACGCGCTTCCGCTTATCGAGTCCATATTCGAACGGACATTTATTGCCATATTTTATGTGCCTGTCAGTGTCTCGACGATGCGGAAACGTATTTCTTTAACGATCGCTCGACGATTCGAAGTGGCCCTCCCCTCTTTTCAATATTGCCGCTATAAACGAGAGTCTCGCGTGTACTGCGCTCGCAAGATATTCGGATATATATATATATATATACATACATATATATATATATATGACGTCTTTACATCACTCTTAATTCACATCGTCCCGAGGACCAAGACGGTTTTATATCTCCAAGTGATCAGTAGAAGAGATTCGTTATTGTACAGCGAGAAGCTAGTTTTGATTACGGCTGTAAGCTATCTCTCTGACGGGGATCCATTCGATTGTTGCCAATAAACAATCCTGTTTATTGCGAAAAGCGCTTCCCCGACGAATGGCGAGGGGCGCGATCGTTACGGAACTTACAGAAGTATGACCGAGTCGAATTGCGCAACGTGAAGGAATGAGCCAGGCGTGTCCCCCCCCGTGTACATCGGAGTCATATGAGGGAAACAATTGTCGTTTGCGCGAAATCCGCGTGTCATAACACGCATGGAATTGACAAACGCGGTATTAATGCGTCCACGTGGTGCGCTACGTGGACCCCGCGACCGCGCGGCGTGCCGTCGAAACGCGGAAATCTCTTCCGCTCGATAAATCATGCTGCGAATTGCCCGACCGCGCAATCCCGCCGGGCGACGCGGGCACGGGACGTCGACGGACGTGTCAAACCTCTGTCGTAAGTCAGAGAGGACGGAATTGAATTGGGACCGAGGCGATAATAACGGTACGATCGAGAAACCTCCCCCGGTCCGACGACTTAGAGCCAACTGACTCACCGGCAAGTAATCCCGTCTTAATTACAACGCTAAAAGAAAAATATCGCGGCGAATATATACATTTTAACGGCGCGTTGTTGCATCGTGACTGGTCGCCCGCAATCCTTTCTCCGTTACAAGGATAGCACATTCTAAAGATATATCGAGTTGATTGTTAACGATTAAGCCCCGATTGAGATAAATCACCGGCTATTTAATTTCCCTTTATCTCTCGGAGCCCGTACTTTTCTCGTCCGTTCTGACGCGTTCAACTGTGTGCCACGTCTTGCGCATTGCGCTCTTATATTTACGACTGCGCCCTGCGATTATTCGCTTGTGAAAGCGGAATCGGGCGATTCGCTGGGCGAGTCTGCGGCGAAACCGTCCGTCGTGTGTGCTTTCCTGTCGCCGAGTCGCGCAATCCTTTGAAAACTAATCCGTGGCCCGGACGGACGCGCCGCCCGCGGAGGAAGAGCTTTCAAATTTCTTTCGCAACAAATGTTGGGCAAGCCGCGGCGCCGCCCGAGCGCGCTTATTATATACCGGGCCCGGCAATTAGTCACGGCCGAAGATCCCGGCCAATTACGTTAACCAGGTTGACTCGCGGTATACAGAGCGCAAATGCGCGGATTACGTCTGGCGTTCTCCTGCGGCGTTGCGCGCGGAGCCGCCGAACAATGCGAGGTGAGAGTTTCGCGAGATCTGCGTACACGGCCGATCGGCACGATCGTGCACCACGGTGTCCCATTGACGTGCGCGCGGACTCGTCGGGTGGGTTTGGCATTGAATCACTTCGCTGGCGGAGATTCCGACGGGTCGTCGGCATTTCTGGCAGCTCTGATGACGTTACGTTGAGAACTGAGGCACCGAGTAACAACTTTGCTACGTTCTAGGGACCATAAGAGAGACGTGTGCTCACGTTTGCGTGCAGCTGTCTTGATCGATTGAAACCTGGCGCTTTTATTCTAATTAGATCTATCCCGTACGCAATGACTGTCGACTTTATGCCCTGAATGCTATTCGGCCCGCAATTTTCTAGGATGATGCGTATCGCTCGCTCGGCAACGATACGGTCAAATCGTCGAGCTAATTGACTGGCGCTTTCGCGTTTCCGCGAGAACGTTCGCGCGTTCGCAACGAGAGCGCGAATCGGCCGTTTTGCATCCGCCGAAGAGCGCTGGCCGTAAAACGCGAATTAAACCTAAGCCGAAGTGCCTCTAGAATAATATAACGGCGCGTATAAATATCGCGACGAACCGGGGGGCCCCGCGCGAGTAAAGACGGGGGGTTTATTATGTGGCGATTGCGTACGTGCGCCGCAATCGTTGGAATAAATTACATTACGCGTTCACGAAAGAGAAAAAAGCGTGATCCGTATGGATGAGGTGCCCGAGAAATGTCGGTCTCAAGGACAGAGAGATTGCGTCGAGAGGAAAGGATCCCGGTGAGGGAAAGAGGCGAGCGGCGCGAACGAGCCCCTGCGCTTGCGCGATCGCGGTTGCGATCGCGCAGGCGCGCGGAAAAGCGATCGATCGGCCGGCAAATGTCCGATATCTAATTGGCGGCGCGCGCGAAATTGGCGGCCTTTGCGCGCGATCCGCGGTTATTCCATTACGCGTCATTATTGTTGCGACAGTCGGCTCGGGGATCGGTTTCGCAACAACGTGCGCGCGCGAACTTTTATCCGCGCGAACGGCCTTGCCTTTTCGCATCGCGCACGCCGTCGTGTAGGTGTCACTTGCTTTCCCGCCTTGAAAAACCTTTCACTGTTTTGCGCACCTACATACGTACAGACGCGTAGTAGACGGCCGCGTTTAGACCGTTGTTACCGTGCCCGGAGAGATCCTGGGGAGCGGTGTGTAACTCGTTTCGTATGGAGCTCGGCGCGAGCGAGCGGAGCGGAGCGGATTCCGTTTCGACCGTACCTGTGGGGTGACGCGGAGCCGCCGGATGTCTTGCGCGTAATTATTGTTGCGACGCGGATAATTGCTTGAAAACTCACAATACGAGAGCCTTCGCTCGTGTGACGACACGACTTATCGACAAAGCCGACGCAGCCCCGTTCGCAACAAGAGACACACTTAATTAGCATACGAGATTGACCCAAGTGCCATAACGATGATGCAACCTTCCCGCGCCTTAACGTTTGTTCCCCGATACCTTCGCCGATACCTAAACGCGCCCCGTCCCCGTTTAACGGAGCACGCTAGTTTTGTGTGCTCGGTCCCTCGCCTTTACAATTAGATCGACTCTCAAAGAGCAGCACAGTTTGTCGTGCGCCGTCGAGTACGCCGATCTTTTTTTTTTAAGCAGTCGCCCGACGTTCTTTGCGAATGCCAATCACGTCGACGACGGGATCCGGCCTGCGCTAATTAGGAAATAATTGTATCGATCCCACGGACAAAGAAGTACGCGTAGTGCCCTCGATTTTCAAGTGGTCACCCTCTCCTACCCTCTCCCCCTTCATCCCTCTATCCGCGGGACGAGCTCTGCGATTCTCAGCTCCCCTTGCCTTTCCCTCCTCGCAGCTTTTTTCTAGCAGGTCGCATCGATACCACGTCAAGGAGCATGCCGATTCATCATTGTACTCGACTTGCGATCGTGTCTCATTAATCACGTTTCATTAGCGCGACGCTCACCGGCGACGTTCCCGCGAAAATTCTGTTATCGTTACACTCGTCACGCCGCGTTGCAATTTCAGTAGCGTACAACTCGGCACTTGGCAAAGTATAATCAAACAGCAACAAACATCGTATTTGCATCCGGACGTGATACGCTCTAATTCTGTGTCTCTATTCCCAACTACTCTCGTATTTGCATCTAATTCCCGAGCGTTGTATTTTTGCGAGACGCAGAACTACGCTCGCGGTGCGTTTTGTCGCGGTTTGCGCGGGGAGATACGTCTCGTGTAAACGTACTCGGTAATGTATTTATGAATTCGCCGACAAGTACCAGCTGGTAGATTGAACGAGTATTTAAAACACTCTCGTTTACATCTGTTTACTTAAACGTCTCTTCGCGAGTTCTCCGGCATAACGCTCTTTTACTCGCCTAGTTTCATCCAATCTCAATACGCCTTACGTCAACGTTAAATTTATCTCTCAATCGCAACGCCGATCGCACGTAGATCGTACATCCGGCGCGTTATTTCTGCTCAGAACTCCGCTCATATTTCCGAGAAAAGAGCGCGCGCTCCATCGCGCCGCCGGCTCATTGTCGTAGAAACGCGGCGAACTTTCATAGAGAACACCTTGGTATAGATATCCCCGATACGTCGAACACCGCAGGCCGCAGAACGACCTTCAACTCTCTCGCCGATCTCCCTCCGACAAATGAACGCGCTCTCGGACCCATCGATAGCCAAGCACCGATAGCCGGAATAATCGTCGCGCCGCGCCGCGTTCACCCACATATCACGCAGGTCATAACGACGAAGCCATTCTCTCCCTGCCTGCCCTCGCCCCCCCCCCCCCGCAACGCCAACCCGATTCATCTCATCGAGCACTTTAATTTTTCACAGATGCGCATACTCGACCTTCGTTTCATCGTAGCCATTTTTCTTTTGAGTTGCCGCTCCCTACCCTGTTCCTACTTTCTGTTACAGATCTCGTACCACCTGTAGACACCGCGTACGATAACGAGAGACATCCGAGAACGACGAGGATGTAGCCCGTGTGGCGGGGCTTTTCGACGAGAAAGAGAGAGAGTGAGTGAGTGAGAGAGAGAGAGAGAGAAAAAAAAAGAGAGAGAACCGCACGAATTTGAAGCCAAGACGATGATGATGCGCGCGATACAGGGAAGAGGAATTGACCGAGGGAAGAACAGGTCAGCGTAGAAGAAAGAAGGAGAGATTCCTCTTTGCTTCCTCGCGAGAGAACACGCCGGATGTTATCGCGAGACTGATAAAAACACTGCCAGGAGTAATGACGAGCTAGATTGCCGCTTCGTCCGCTGAACCGTACCTCGGCCGATCTTAGCTAACTGCCCCTCTACCTGCCCCTCCCTTCGTGTCAGCCCTGCCTTCGTCACACGTACACACGTACACTCATCTATATTAATATATACACACCCGCTCTCTCTCTCCCTCCCTCCCTCGAGAGATCAAAGACTGAAAATAAAAGGTGGCGACATGTTGGGCGTGAGTCAGCCGGGCAACACGCCCTCGAGCTTGCGGCACTCGGCGAGCTTCTCGTGCTTGCAGCGCGGCACTGCCGGCGAGGGTCATCGCGCGAGGACCTCGACGTTGCTGCAACAACCGAGTCTGCAGCTGAGCAACGGTCATCATCAGTACACGTCCAGCGGCCAGGCGGCTGCGGCCGCGGCCGCGGCGGCCGCGCATTGCTCCCTCCTGCAGCATCATCAGCAACAGTCCCGCGAACCGTTTGATCCCGTCCTTCAGGACGGCAACGATTATGGCTTCGTGAGGATCCGGCCGCGGTTGCGCAGCACGAACGCGACCTTGTATCACGAGGAAGAAGTGGCGGCCGCGAAGAACGCCCTGAGGGAACAGCGTGACGCCGCCGCGTTCAGCGACCGCGAGTGCGACTCCAACTTCAGGGACTGCCCGTTGAAAGTCAAGGACCACCGCGATCTCTCGCCGAAGGGTACGGCCAAGAACCAGAACCCATTACGGGGCGCGTTGATTCTCTTCACTTCGACGTCGTCCTGGTGGAAGGCCCGACAACGGGAGGAGCAGCTGAATGCGAGCGGCGGTGCCGCTGCCGCTATTAGCGCGCCGTCGTCGGAACGGAAGTGGTCGGGCGCTTCGATGGCGTCACCCTCCAACGAGAGAAAGTGGCCGTCCTCGATGACGTCGCCTACGAACGATCGCAAGTGGTCCGTAGGTAACAGCCTGCTCACGTCGCCGTCCAACGAGAGGAAGTGGAACCGATCCTCGGTTTCGTCCACGTCGACGAGCCAGCAGGACCGCAAGTGGCGGTCCCTCGGCGCACTTTTAAGGACCCCCGTCAGCACTAGCGGCAGCTCTCACGTCAGCAGTCAGAACTCCCTGTCGCACAACATGAGCGTGTCTATGATCGAGGGCGATCACTTCCGCGAGGAGCCGCGCGGCTCGAGCTGCAAGGCGCGCTACCAACAGCCGACCTCCTACTCGGCGCGAGTGTCCCGCGTCAGTAGAGACGTTTACCGGGAGAACGGGGAGTTTGGCCAAGTTGCCGGCCGGTCAAAGGTCAGCCGCAGGCTCTACCAAGATAGCGAGCCGGTGAACGAGCTCGACGAGAGACACGTAACGCAGCGTAACCGACATCAGCTGGACGACCCCGAGCAGTGCAGGAGCACTCGGGAAGGACGCGACCACGGCAGGGCCGCGGAACAGAGCGCCGTGGAGAGCCGCGGCACGACCTCCACCGCACGATCGAGTCGCGCGCAGAGCTTTTATCTCCTCGACGATTTCCTGCGGCCGCAGCCGCAGCAACCGAGCAACAAGTGCATGCTCAACGTATACATGTCCCCGTCGCACGCCGTCAAGTGCAGCAACGAGCACGGCAGGTCGTGCGAGGTCAGGCAGGCGACCTGCCAGCAGGCGAACGTCGGCAGCAATATCACGCCGCCGCGACGACACAACTCGAGCTCGGACAGCCTCGAGGTGGCCACCAGCCCGCTGCCGCCGCCGGTGCCGCCGCCGCCGCCCCATCAGGCCGCCGGTAACGCGCGGGACCGCGAGCGGAATGAGAACCCGAAGGAGGCGAGTAAGGACGTGTGCCCGTGCAAACTGTGCTGGACCAATATGCAGAGATCCTTTGTGGAAGAGGTAAGTCCCACAAGTCCCCTCCCTCGAGGGGCTGCGCCGGACAATAATTGAGTCGTTCGTCACGCCGCGTACTCCACGCTCGGAGATCCGCGGGAGATTCCGCTTGAGAAATGGGGCTATGATTAAGGGACTTTGACAAAGGATCGCGCGCCGGACGGAGCTCGCCGTCCCCGTCCGGCCGACTCACGTGTCCGGACCAATTTCGTTTACACACTTTTCACACGTGTACTTTGTTCTCGAGCAAAGCAATCGAATCGAGACTTCGGCCAGTCTTGCAATTAGTCATCGTTTAACGAGAGAGATCAGTGGGTCTCGTACATTCCGTTGCGTATGGTTCGTAAATGCTGCCGTAGCTTTTATAGATTTTATTATCAATGTGTGATATATATTACACGCAAAAAAATTGTGCCCACGACTTCGTCGCGCAACTCGGAGCCGATTTTGTCCGGAAGGAAAATGCCGATATGTACAGTTATGATTTTTTTAATTGTGGGACACGAACAAGCGATAGAGCTTACTCCTCGCGCAATTTCAAACGAATCCGACTTTAATAGGGCTTCGATTTGCGGCTTAACGTCGTCGGGATATCTAACGTTAAAGATTATAAAGTAAATGGAAATTATACTTGTTCGCGGCGCCGCGTCCGCCGCGGCGGAATCCCCCCCGAAAGAAATCGATACGTCTGAAAGAGAAACCGAATAAGCGACACGGCATTTCGCCTGGACGGGGGAATTGGCCGGCTCGTTGGGTTTTATCGTAATCGTTATCCGCGATGTTTATGTCGCGGCGAGTAACTTTCACCCCGGCGTGCGCCACGACTCCCCGCGATCGCGTCGCGATAGACGTCCGGCCGCGAAAAGGTCCTCGCGACCGGTCGTCGGAAAAGTCCCTCCCCCCCCGAAGAGGAGGAACGAAGGAGGCTCCCGGCTATCCTCGACTGGTCCGGTCATCCGCCGACGTATTTCTCCGCGGACGACTCGCCATTAAATCGCCTTTAACCCGTTCCGCGCCGAAACGAGCAATCCTTCTGTCAGGATCCCGCTTTACGGCCGTTTGCGCGATCGGTAGCGCGCGATCCGATAGAGAGGCATCCTCGCTTCGTGGAAACCCGCCGCAATTAGAGACGAGGAGTTTAACACCGAGCGGTGAGTTCGTAAAGTAGCGCCTTATCTGTCTTGCGTAAATTAATTTTCATGGACCCAAGGCAGGACTCGCACGGCCTCCGTGCTATTAGCGCGTATAAATTTATTACGTTGCATTATCCGTCGGGCGGAAAGTTTTTCCCAAGTGAAACTTGGAGCCTCGTAACGGGACATCGATAAGAGATCGGTTATCGTAATTTTCGATTTCGTGTTACTGCTTTATTCACTGCTGAACTTTTGACCGACAAAATCGCAGCGCATGCGAAGTGGCGAAGGTAAAGGATCGCGATCACGATGTCGCGCGATAAACTGTCCGGAGATTCAATCGAGCTCTTATCTTACATAGACAACGCGTTTACATTAATCAGCGGTTGTTAGACGAGAATCTACATGGCGTATTATGCGGCGACAGGTGGAATAGATGAATATAGGGACGATGCGCATCCTATCCTCGATATCACGATCGCGTGATTATTGCGAATAATCAGGAACATTTCGAACGTGGTATACGTCGTATCGTAAAAATAATATACGAAATCGTGCTGCGTTAAAATCGTAGAATGACTGTACGCTGTCTCATAATTTTTCGTATTATTATCTGAATAGTAGATTGAACCTTTATCAAAGTGATTTAGTTGGAACTGAACGGAAAATAATATTTTACCGCTTATTCTCTTTATTGATGAAAAATTTGCAGTAAGTACAAGGACGCAATTCTACCGGGCCTGCAATTTAATCAAGATACGCGAAACGCTAGCAATCTCGAAATACGCGACATCCTATGTACTGATCGAGTTCACCGACACGTGGCCCTGCCGTGCGTAATCGATAGTATAGAATCCCCTTATAGGAGTAGAACCGTAATACGGATCACAACACCGCTCGCAAACCGGCAGCCAGTATCGATCCTTTGACCCGAGGTACGCCTCACCCAGACGAAGAGCCGCGGCGGTTTCTCTATTTGCCCGATCGAATCCGAGCAAATATGCGGCGGAGCCTACGCACTCGCGCGTATGCGGAAGAGTGAAGTGGAAGAGGATGCACGTACACGCGTACTCTCAGAAGCGCGTCTGCGGCGAGACCGAAGATAATTTAGCGTCGATTGCATTAAAGCGGAATTGTATACACAGAGCGGTCTTTCCTTGTTCTTTGCAACCAGCGGCGCTCAGCGATAAATGCGCTGCACAAATATATGCGCCGCAGACTAAACGCGGTTTCGGCCCGCCAGACTCCCGATCGTTTCATCCGGACTCGGAATCGGTCGCGTGGTCGAGCCGACGGCGCGCTTCGAGTCCGGGCTACAAGTTCACACGCTTTCCGGGTCGCGACCCACCGCACACGCACGCACGCACGCACAAGCGCGACGGCTTATCGCCGCGGATAAGTGGAAGCACGTGCTGGCGCGCGCGGGGATATCTACTGTTCGAATTGGACAGCCGCCCCGCGGCCAGTCTTCGCCCTTTCCCCCCTCGACGAGCGGTGTGTCGAACGTTCGTTATTTTTAGGACGTGGGGCGCGTGCGGCGCGCCGAAGGGAGGAAGTTGTATTTCTATCCTTCCAGTATCTGCTCTATTATTAGTAAACGCTGGAGAGGTACGTCGGGTTTTTAACTCGGTTTCCGCCCGATTTTAAACACTGGCATATCCAACGGAGAAGCACCTCCAGGCTCTGCTCTCGCGGCTTCTTGCTTGGCTC
Source organism: Vollenhovia emeryi (assembly GCF_000949405.1). Lineage (NCBI taxonomy): Eukaryota > Metazoa > Arthropoda > Insecta > Hymenoptera > Formicidae > Vollenhovia > Vollenhovia emeryi. The sequence continues at coordinate 91,696 of NW_011967175.1, forward strand.
CCCCCTCCCCCTCCTCTCTTTCTCTCGATGTTGTTTTTCTTCTCTTTTTCTTCTCTATCGTACATTTTCAGAGCGCGCCGGCACGTTCCTCGCTCATCCGGGATGTATAATAAATACGACGGTCGTATCCGCGGATTTGTTCATGCCGTTTCAACCTATGCATTACTTCTCGAATGCTATTAGTGACTACCAAGAGTGCCCCGTGGCGTCGCCGCGCGCGTCTCCGAATATCGACGAACGCGAAGACGTCGTCAATTGTATCGGGAGGGTAAGGGCGGCAGGGGCTCCAACTCTGTCAACCAGATATATTCGCTTTAATGGGCACTGATTAGACTCGATCGTTAACGCACCGTCGTTTCCCCCCGCGCGGTTTCCCTCGCCTCTCCGATCGCGTAAGAGGATCGCCGGTACCACAAAACGAAATTACGACGACCGTGAAATAATCGAAGAGCCTCTCACGTGGGTACTTTAGCATTTGTCACGGTCGGGACACGCTCGTCGCGCCGACTCTTTCAGCTCTATGAAATCGAGACGTCCTAGGTCAGGGACGCGTAACCTACGCATCCGGCACAGACGCGTGCATTTTCGCCGTCGTCGAGAGGCACGCAGATTACGGGCCGTCCGCGGGCGGAAAATTGCTAGTAATATTTATACGCGGCCGGAGAATGTGACGTTGAATTCATATGATTTCGAGCACGGCGGAATGAGAGAGCCGCGAACGCGACCGTGAGGTGATTTCATAGAATTACGCAAACTGGTGGCGTAACGACACGCCGCGGAAAGAACGCGCGAGATACTCCTTCTTCGATCCCGCAAACGCAGGACCGTCGAAGTACTAGCGATATCGAGTGTCCCACAAGTAAACTCGAGTCTTAACATTAACAAAAGTGTTCCGGTTCTAGCATTTTCACGTTGATTTTTATGACACTTTTTAAATTTACGTAGAATTTCTTAGATTCTGGCAGTTATATTTTATAGTTTTGTGGAATTTTGTAGAATTATTTCCGGCAGGGAAAACGGCAATTATTTTAATAACGATAATTATTTTTTGTATAGTTAGTTTCTCAATCGTTGAAACTAAGCAATAAAAATAGGGAATCAAAATTACTTAAAATCTTCACACGTTACATTTCTTTAAACTCACTTTCATTCTTAGAGTTCGAGCACTACTTGCAAAAGACTCGAAGATTCTTTTAAACTCGATCCCGTTCCTACGTGGTGCGCAGCGGTAATCAAAGCGCCAAAAAAAACAGGGAGGATGATACGTAAGATAAACGAAATTCTGAAATTAAACAGCGCATCGCGCGGCGCCGAAAGAAATTCCCCCGCAATTTCTACGATTTTCCGCGCGCGGTTTCGCCGACCGGCGGCAAATTGCGTATCGCGCACGTGAGACGTAGAGTTGACGCGACTAGGCGACTCACGATGATTCGCGCGAAAGACCGGCGACAGAAGTGGCGATGGCTTGCGAGTGCGATAGGGAGAAAAGAGCGCATCATCAGGTATGCGGCTGCCGTATGTCGGGGACACGTGCAAAGTGCAGGGAGGAAATAATCGCGTAACACCACGTCGGCGATAGAACGAACCGCGATCGCCGAAAAGTCGCTCGTCCGCGTCGTTATGCAAATTGCTTCATCAATAATTATAGTTTCTTGAAATTGCCAGTGTAATAATAAATTCCAAATTTCATTCGACCACAGCTGGCCACATTTGTTAATTAGCCGGTGCAGAAAATTTATTGCGAAAAATATTACCTCAGCCCCAGGGCTGAACCTGGACTTGCCTGTGCTTTATGAATGTTGAGGATGTTCGATTTTTAAGTCTTAACTACAATATATTTTTGTGAATAGAAATTTTATATAAATATCACATTCTATAATCACATTCTAAAAAGAGGTAAAAAGAGTCAAAGCCGGTTCCTGCTATGTTTGTGTATTTGAAAATTCGTAGAAAGTAGACATTTCGACCTGACATCAGGCCATCATCAGTAGGTACAAACGTGGAAAGATTAACAACATCCGTGAAACAATAGGAACATTCTATTTTGCATAGGTGAGGCAGATCAATGCGCTTAAAAAACTTGTCGACAACGTGTGTCTACAATGCACGACTTGTCAACTTGTCCAAATTTTTTAAACTTGTATTTCTTGGCCAGAAAATAGAATGGTTCTGGACGCGAGGAGCACATTGTAGACGAGGCTACGGCTCGGCCGAAGGAATTTGTTGCTTCTCCGAGGATCGCGATACTGTTACGACAAAGCGTGAGAAGTTTCAGATCCGTTCGGCGAGCGTCCTCGGATCAGGTGCGACCGCGCATCATTGATCCATCGAATCCTTCTCTTCCTTCTCACCCGACCCTGATCTCGAGCGCGCTTAATCCGTCGTTTGAATTGATCCCGCATCTCGTATTCATTGCCCGCGTGAAGACGAGGCCGCGAACGCGCACGTACACGCGCGCGTACACGCACACGTCGGCCGTCCGGAGTGAGTAATACTTCGGCAGCCGGGCGTATATCACAACATAATATCTCCGTGTAGAAGTTATCTTGGCGTGATTTCTTTACGTGCCGCGCATCTGGGCATGAGCGCGACGTTGGAAGCGCGTATAGAATCGGGGCCGATAGAACGAACGGGGCCCTCGCTGATCGGGCGCGAATAGGCGATAGGAGGAAAATTATTACAAATGATGTTGCAAGAACGTCTCGGCGTGGCGCGCGGGAGTCTAAAGTTGTCCCGTGAATATCGATGTTTCTGAAAGCCCCTTTGCGACACCGTCGAAATCTCCCTCGGCGCGCCTCTACGGACACGTCTTACGTCGCCGCGAGGAAATGTTATATCTAAAGTAAATATCCCCGCTATTGAATTATCATAAGAATCGTCCCTTCGGTGTCACAGGGAACGGACGAGCGTTATCATCGTGACTGACGTGCGATAAAAAAAAAGGAAAGCCGCGTGGATTTAATCCTGTGACAGGAGCGAGCATCAATGGGATAGGGCGTCTCGGCGACAATAGGGGATGTCGCGTACGCGAAGGTAGGCATTCGGAGATGGCTTTTGAGAGGCGCTTTTAACGTTGAATCGCCCTGTAGGGTCCGGGAGGGGAGGGGACCATCTATATAAGATAGAAGCCACGAGATAGACCCCTGACGGTGATATCTCACGGTGAGATCTTGGTGCCCGGCCGTGTCCGTCGCTGCGTCGAACCGGGTGATTTATCATTATTGAAATACGGGCCATTTGAGCCATCGTAGTCCACTCTCGCGCGACATGCGACGTTTCTTCTGCCGGCCGGGAGCCCCTTTTGTGCCCGTGCCCAACTGCGCGCGCTCCGTACATTTTGCCTTTCCGCTCGAGGGTTATTCAGATCGACCGTGACGATCGCGAGATAAAATTATCCGAGTTACCCTTACCGTGGCAGGCGATGTCAGAATAATACATCATATTTTATTAATCGCTTTATTGATTATTACAATTAGTAAGAATTAATTTGTGCACGAATGAACACATTTATACATAATTCTGTTAACGAAGGCTTCTGTGTAAGAACAACAGTGAGTTAAGATAAGGGCGACAAGAGCCCTTGACAATATTTTTAATACGATATTTAAAGGTGTCTTCACTCAGATGGAAATGAAGAATACACCAGTTTGTCTTTTTCAGTGTTAAATATCGACAAATTTAATTAACGTCAGACGTTTCGGTTACTGAAGGTAACCCTTTTCAATGACAGTTTCTCAACACATAGAGAAAGAATTTTGAATCACAAATTTATCACAGTAGTTAGAAATGAAAAACACCTTTCAATATCGTATTAAAAATTTTTCAAAGGCTCTTATCGCCCTTATCTTAATCCACACTTATACATTTTGCATATGCGTACGTAGAAAATATACGTGTTCTACATGTGCCTAAATTCATATGGGAAGGCATCAGGGCTTTCTAATGTACGCATATTTCTCGGTTGTTCCTTCAAGCCCGTATCAGACTACGGATTGAGATTGAGATTAGATTGAAATTCGAGCAATTAGAGTAAAAGTGACTAAACTTGAGATTAGTAAACTGTACTCTAATCGGCGAAATTTCAATCTAATCTCAATCCGTAGCCTGATACGGGCTTTAGACAAATTCGTTCTTGCAAAGCACAATGTTGATTTAAACGGTGTTGCGCGCGGCGAAGCGAAAGCTATTTTTAGAATATTTATTTCACTTTCATATTGGCGGTATCATCGCGTGTCATCTCTCCTGCGAGAAGAGGTGATATCGCCGCGCGGCGAGTCCGCCTCGGAGCGAGTCGAATAAATTTGCGATCGCACGGCGGCGGCCTGTTTCCCCCTTTTTTTTTCTCTGCACGCGCAACCGATGCACGAGCGACGGACGTTGCCCATCGCGCCGAGCGAGAAGCCCGAAAGGTTGCACCCGCGACGCGTATCGCCATAAATTTTATTCTCTTCAGCAACTTTCGCGTTCATTCGCGCGCCTGCCTGCGCGTAAAAGTTTTCGAGATAGCGCTCAACGGCGCGGACCGGTCACGATTTAATGATGTTACGTTAAACGAAATTTATCCGCCTGCACCTTCCTGCCTTGCGCCGTGCACTCGCTCGCTCGCTGCCGATCGGAGCTTGCGATAAGCGCCGGTTCTCTCTCTCTCACTCTCTCTCTTTCCAGCCTTCTCCTTTTGTCCCGCGGGCGTCGATCTGAAATTGCTCGTTGCGAACGCTAATTGTAACGGTGCCTTTTATAATACATCGTCTCGGCGCGATTACGAACGACTGCCTGGCGAAATCGTTTATCACAGAGTAGCTGAGAGATACAGGCGGCGGAATTAGATTGGGTGAGGATGCAAGCCGCGACCGAGGTCTTCCCGGAATCTTCTCGCGGACAGTGCGCTCCTCTTCTCGTATCCCCCTCCCTCTCCCCCCGTCCAGAAGTAAAATTTCTTTTTGTCAACACAGATGGTGGCCGAATGCACTTTGGTACAAACCGGATCCGGGCACATGGCGTTACTCTACGTCTGGAAGATAACGCCATGAACAAACAAGCGGATTCCGGTTTGCACCGGTGTTCTATGGTTGCACCGGCAGCGATCTAACGTTCAATCGCGATCTACTGGGCGAGAACGCATTCTCAGTTAATTATCGAGCAATTAGGTGATAATTGCGATAATTTCGTTTTGACCGGGAGCCACTTTTCCATCCAGCGGTAAACTCCGCGGAATAGCACCGCCGACGTTTCTTCCTGCTGGTGCAGGAAGAAAGTTACTTATAATGTGCGATGTATGTGTGTTCACGCTTAACGGATGTCTTTCAATATGGCATCTCCGAGAGGAGATGTTCGTGACACCCTCGGGGCAACGCGGTTGAGAGTCGCTGCGCGGACGATACAGTATATTTCTCATATTTTTGCCAAGCCCTCCCCTTCGAGCAATCAAATAAGATTATTACGTTCGCGGCGAGGGACTGCGCACAACGTATGTACGTTGAGAACGGACGTGGCCGGCTGATCGAAACGCCAGCGTCTCGCGCGAACGATCCTTCGAGGACTTTTTAGAGCGCGGTTAGCGCGCTAATGAACTGACAAACGACGGCTACCCCCGAGTTCCGGTTATTAAACCGCAAGACCGCTCTGCGGTGCGGAAGACAATGGGCTCGCGTTTAACCGAGCCCAAAGCTCCGTTGACATCGAGTGCGATGCGTGTAGCGCGGACTTCTGGTCTCGTCCCGTAAAATTGAAGAAATGAACGACACCAAGGCTCTGAAGAAATCGCTCTCGATATTAATTAAGTCTTTAGAAATTTCTTCGTCCCATCGACAGGATTTTTATCTCGCAGAAAATTATTTTTCTACAGGCAGATTCTTTGGCGAAGAAATTATTTCTGCTTTATTCCTAGCCGCCAATTGTTTGCGCCAGATAAGACGAGTCTCTTACCATTGCGGATGTAGTAGATCCCTGCAGCGCGCGGTCAGTTATCGACAAGTCAAACCCCGCTTTACCGAGGCAGGCGGTCGCGGTGTAGTCGACAGGTAGCACGCTGTGAAGATGACAGCACTAATATTTTTTCCGTCTGAGAAATTGTATGGAGGAGAGTACCCTATTATGAAATAGCGGGTTTTCAACGTCCAAATTCAATCACGAATCTCTTTCCGCGACGATCGCACGATCTAACGATGAATTTTCCACTAAACAGACTTCACTTGAGAGCAATAAATTCATGATGGGACCAATAGATGATGCACTTTCCTCTACTTACAGTACCGGCCAAAAGTATATCACTTTTAGGTATTCCGGGCGTAATAGATTTATAGGAGCAAAAGATACTATTATTACGCTTAGACGCAAATTTTGGTTTAATATATTCTCGTACATTTGACTACGATGTGTTTAAAATTGAATTAACATCTTTAGAAATTTAATTTCTTGCGAGAACTTACGTATTTTAAATTTGCACACTGTCTCACGTATCAACATAGAAATATGCTAAGTAGACTTGTATCTTTTCTAACGAAGAAAATCTTCGACGAAGTTTTCTCGCGAGGGTGACTGATCCGCACAGAATTTAGACTAAACAAATCTACGGATTCTCAACACGCCCGGGCACATACGCGTACGTTTTTCATAAATGATAGCAAATGTTTAAAGAAAATACAAGCGAGATATGACGTAATCAAAAAAGATCGAACACAATCGAAAAAGAAGATAAGAATAAGATTCATGCTACGACGGTGAGTATAATAGAAATGAAGTGGGCGATCGAAACAAGACTCGGTTTTATTTACATATCGCGTAAAAAACGTTGACAATCGAATATTGTGATTTAATAATTCGCCATTGAATCTCCTTCGTATAGACACGCTCGCACAAGTGCGAATTGTTCGCAAAACTGCGCCGTAAAAAGCAGGCGAGTCCCAATCCATTTTTCCGAATAGCTCGATATTTTATCTCAGCCCGCATAACGGGGCGCATTCATTCCGCGCGAACGCGAAGATGGGCGACGGATGATAAATGCGAGTCATTATGTCCGATTATGTAAATGAACGTAATTGCACGAATATTCGTCCGTGCGATCCGCACGCGGTAACGCACGTGATTCGTAAAAACGTGCGAACCGCGAGTCCTCCTGCCCGTCCCCGCGTCTCTCTCTCTCTCTCTCTTCGCCGACTTAACGCTCAATCATGCCCGTCAAGCCCGTCTACTCTCCGGGAATGCGGGTGTACGATTCTCAGGCCTTGGCGCTCGTACGGGCCGCCTGGTCAGCGAGATTTAGATTCCCGGTAGAATTGGCCATCGTATCCTCCGTATCGCCGTTAGCATTGCCATGCTAAATGCTCTCCCTCCCCCTCTCACCGCGATTTAACTGTAATACGGATTCCGTCGCGCATCCGAAGAAACCCCTGGCAGCCGATCTCGTAACCGAGCCTCGCAAGTCAACGGCTGGCATCCATCGCCTCGCGTCCGGGACCGAGCCAACTCCTGCACAAATAAACAATGGGAATAAACATTGTGACGGAAAACGTATAAATTGCACGGGGAAACGTTTAAAGTGGACAAGGATACACCCGTATGCGTTCTCGTTGGAAATTGTAGCGAAGTTCACGCTTATTCCACACGCAGCTTTATGTATTTTTTTTAGTATTACGCTTTTATAGACTTTCATAACAAATATTTATATACCAGATAACTGTTTTTATTGGACGCAAAATTGAAGAAGGATCTGTTTTTTTAAAGAAATTTCAGAGACTAGGTTTTACGTGCGAACTCGGAACTTTGTTGAACAAGGTATATCGACAAGTAAACCTACACAACTGGGGACACACCGATTTTGATGAGTGTTGAATATGTTGTTTTTCAGCTCAAAATAAGGGACACATATTTTTTTATACGTGCCCATACGCACTTTTAGGTAGTGAAATATTCCTTTGAAGAAAATTTGATTTTCTCTTTCGGGGCGAATATTGACGAAAGTGTAAGAGCTACAGTATTTTTTTTTAAATGAAAGTGGAGTGGTTTCAAATTAAAATTATAAGCAAACAAGATTTTTAATTTTTTCTTTTTCAAAATACTGACATTTACCCACCACTCAACATTTTTATGACAATTTTGAACTTTATTATATACGATTGAATTCGTAATACAATAAGTTTTAATTTGGTGCTAAAAAATTTTCAAAATTATAATAAAAAATGTTGAGTGGTGGGGATATTTTGAGAGAAAAAAATTAAAAACTTTTTGCTCATAGTTTTAAAGTACTATTGAAACTATAAAAAAAATTCCAGCTCTTACCCTCGTCAATATTTGCCCCGAAAGAGAAAATCAAATTTTTTTCAAAGGGCCGTATTTCACCAAAAGTGCGTATGGGCACGTAGAGAAAAATACATGTCCCTTATTTTGCGCTGAAAAACAACATATTCAACACTCATAAAAATCGGTGCGTCCCCACTTGGGTAGGTTTACTTGTTAGATAGCCCCATTCCGTCCTCATTGAGCACGTAACGTGAAACAAGATTTTTTGTCCAATTCGGTAGTAAACGGAAAAACTGGTTCCCGTTGTGCTCGCTTCGACACGTTTGAAATTGCGTGCGAATTATTAATAATTCGTAAATGTCAGTGCGATAAGAATTAACCATATAATATAATAATTAACTGTAATAATTAACTACGATACATTATTTGTTAAATAACGCGTAATAATACGATGTAAAAATAATCCGACTTTTCCAGCAGGGTGGCTCGCGAAATGTGTTTTCCACTTTATTAAATATTGAATTTCATTTGTTTAACATCTCGTTAAATGTGTCACAGACATTTACGTGACATAAATGTGATTGTCGTAATGTAGACACGAATGACATTCAAAGTAAGCTCTTTGACTCCGAGTGAACTCGACGTAATCAGCGATCTTGTTGATATACGGCCGCCGTTGCTCCGGTATTCGCGGGCCGTTCTGTGTGGATGCAAAGTTCCGGATGCTTGGGATTTAATATTTTCATGGAACTCATTTGAGACGCTTGGCGCTCCAGTTTCCGCTTTTACTGCGCCGTAAGTACGGGCGCCTCGAACGAACTTGGCGAGTAGGCCGTAACAACATAATGTGGTCTAATAACGCGACAGTTTGATAAGAGTTTCGGGTTGAAAGGCCGTTTCAACGAGCACGTTCCGCGCCGCGGTCTCGCAGCAGCTATCCTTCACGCGCAATCAGAAGTAACTTGGTCGGTTTAATTTAGAAACGTTATGACTTCCAAGAGTAGATTGTGTCGCAATAACTCCTTGCTCTTAAGGCAGCTTTTGTCGAGAGATTTTAAAGACCGGATAATTAAAAGTACGAAGAAGCCCATTACGAGGCGAAATTCCGCTCCAAGTTGATCTACAATTGGCGCGATTCACTCGAGACATTCCCCCCTCTCCCCCCCCTCTCTCTCGTGTTAGATCAGACGCTCGTGTTATGTCTCGTCTGTGGATCACATTCGTAGGCTCGGCATCGCGACGCGCGCGTATGCCCTGCATCCTCTCGAGGCGCTCTCGCGAGATCGTGATAATTACGCGACAAGGAGCGGAAGTGCGATCGTACCGATGCGCGAGATGTAACTCGACGCCGATGCAACGATGAAGCGTCCCTTTGTATCTACGACGTGTGGCGTAGACGCTCGACACGCACGGGCATACGCACACGATCGCATGCCCATCGGTAATCACGGTAACGTCAGACGCGCGCCAGGCCGGCCGTGTCGCCTGTCCGTTTCGAAGCTGCGCGAGACGCGGAACTTCTTTCAGTAATTCGTAACGTGATTGCGAGTGGGCACGGCGACGATCTGTACGCCGTATACAATCAGATAACGGACTCGACAGCAATGAGAGTGGATCGACCCCTTTCATGTAACCGCGGTTTTTCCGTGGGCCGTCGATCGTTTAGCGAATGAAATTCGAGGCGACGATATGAGGCCCAAAGAGAGAGAGAGAGAGAGAGGAGCCGAAAACGCAGAGAAGTAATACTCGACGTCTCTTCAAAAAATTGCGCGCGGACCGTGACGTTTCAACTGGCGATAAGAAGATAATGGCGTTCCGCATAACGCTTTCAAATTTATTCTCGCTTATAACACGCTTATGCATTAACAAAGTAGCAATCACTTGCAAATAATATCGCCGCATGCGTCGCGCGCCCTAAGGGACGCAGGGTTCCCCGGGCGACGCTTTATTTTGAAGCGGGAGTTCATAATAGCAGCGCGCAGAAACTCTCGCGTATATACGGGCAACGTTAATTAGCACTCTCCTAACAAATAGAGCAAAGGCTCATATTTCGCTCCCGCGCGCGCGCGCAATTCGCTATAATCAGAAAATTGGAAATCTATTTATCCTCGCGTTTGTTTTGCGTCGGGTCGCGCGCTCGTTTGCATAAAAGCACGTTTAATTGATCGCCAACCACTGCGGGGCGGAAGAAATAACGGCGACCGCATCACGGGGTCTCGTATCGCGCGTATCGATCTCTAGTGTGCAACGCGACCGAGCGTAACGCAGCGGGAGTCGGAAAGTCGGATCGTCGGTGACACCGGCGTGCCCCAGGACGCGCTTCCGCGACACGGAGCGGATGTTCTCACGAAGAGGTTTACGGAAAAATTGGCACCGCATTGCAAAACCCGCTGTCAATATCGAGAAAGGTGGCAGTCGATCCCGACGACGGTCGGCGAAAGGAATCGGACGATACGCGCGATCCCGGCCGACCCAGATGACTATCGCGTTTGTAGAAACGTCGGGGCAGTCGAAATTCTGCTATTTATGCGCGTTTCGCCAAGTTACTATTGGCTTCGATACCGTTAGACGGTTCTTTGTGGCGATGTAAGTCCTCAAAAGTGCACGCGCGCTATATCTTATTGCTATAAGTGGCACGAGTTCGAAAGTCCTTGTGCAACAGCCCGAAACGTGCGGACACGTTATCGATTTCGTTGATACGACGCGGCTAAACGTGGAGGCGTTCGCCGAGGCGTTCCCACGGGATACCGCGAAAAAGTTGGCTTATCGCGAGAACCTGTTCCCGCGGACGAGGAAAAAACGGGATGAGAGCCGCTCGCGGTTTCTAGGAACGGATTACGCCGCTGATTAAAAGCGGGTTGACTCCGCGCGCGAGCTGCGCTGCGTAACGCGTCGCGAGTTTACGATCTATATGTATAACTCCTTTCTTACTAGTTGCACGATAACGGATGCCTACGCGACAGTTTATAGTTCGTCAAGTCTCCTCGCTCCGTCTCAAGATTGCGGTCGTCTCGCGCGACTCTCGACTCGTAAAGGACTTTGCGTTGCGCGAGACGCAGGAATTTTGTGCCAAGTACGGTCGCACGAACGGTTATCCACGAGTTTTTGACATATTTTCGAGAGCGTAGATATATGCATACAGGATCTCCGGGGTCGTGCGAATCGGGGAAGAGCAGGGTCTTCACGTACGAAAGATGCAGTAGCGAGGTATGCCGGCCCTCGCGAGTTTTCGCATTTCCCGAAAGTCTAAACGACAAGGGAAATCCTTCGCCTTGGAAAATAAACGCGGTGCAAGCCGGCGAGTCGTCTTAAATAGAATACCCGTTGTCAAGGAAATTGCGAGTCGTCTTAAACGGAATACCCGTTGTCAAGGAAATTGCGTGGAAAATTCTATGGGTGGACAAATATTTATGAGTGTATACAGGGTACGCCGTGAGAGTGTATTCCCCCAATATTGTCGGGACAGAAATTGCTTCTCGCTAGAGGCGGCGGAGAAATTTACTCAGCCGCAGTCCTTCGGCTGTATCCTCGGGCCGGCGGTTAATACGAGGTAGGTCGACCGGAGGATGCGTGGACGATCAGGTGAGGGTCGTCGAAGAAAACTGGGCGACCGAGCGAGGCCGACATCGACTTCTCTCGCGGCAGGGACGGCGCGAGTCGGGTCACGAACACCAGGGAAAACAACGGGCGAGTGAGTGAGAGAGAGAGAGAGAGAGAAAGGGTGAGAGGGACAAAAAAAAGGAACAGTGGGCGCGGATGTAGGTGGTAGGACGGACGAGGAGCACGGGGGTGGAGGACACATGACGGTAGGGAAGGAGGGTGGAGGCTGGTGTGTGTATCCATCGCTTGGAGGGTGGAGAAGGACCTGCGCGCGAATTTCCCGCGTTCGCCCAACTCATATTGATCCCACCCCAGCGAACTCCCTCGTTCTAGCGGGAGGTGGGAGGCGCGGGGTGCAGGAAGGAGGCCTGGCAAGGGTGGTTCGTCGGCGTATAACGCCGGACCGAGCGTGCGAGCGAGCGAGTGATCGAGTGAGCGGGCGAGCGAACGGGAGACGGAGGGTGAGCCGCAGGAATCGCGGGCGCTCCGAGGGTGGTCCAGCGCGCGCGTCGGAGTCGTCGCGCTCGCCGATCGGGATTCGCGAGCGTGTCTTCACCGTCGCCGTCGCCGTCGTCGTCACTGTCGCGCGGCCGTCGTGTCGTCGTGTCGCGCTCTCGTCGCGTTATCCTTAGGAGGGAGTCAGCCCGCATCTCCGGTGTGTGCGGCCGTCGCGTCCGGGGCTCTCGTAACGTGTTGGCGCGCGCGCGTGTGGTGGAAAAGAAGTTTCGGGGAAGTTGCCGACGTGGAGAATTGGAGAAAGTCGTGCGGCAAAAGTGTGCGCGCGAGTGTGTGCGGGATCGGTCGACGACACCGTTGTTTCGGTCCGCTCGACGGGCCGGTTGTCCGCAGCGGCATCGCCGCTGCAGTTGTGTGGTTAACGAGACCTGCCCTTGCTATCCACGAAAGTTATTAGGTAGAAAAGAAGAATATCGCCGAGTAGATTTCATTTCGCAACGAGACTGACCCCTGACTTCGCTGCCTCGATTTACGATCGGCTAAGCGGGGATCGGCCATCGCCGACGGGAAAGTGCACGAAGCGCGAGTGCGAAAACTAGGCTTCTTCGTGCGCTCTTTTTTTTTCTTTCTCTCCCCATTGTCCGTTTTATTACTATTTCATGTCGAACACGGGGCTGACGGGAGAAAGTGCGTAACGCGCAAATCGGCTCGCCAGGTCGATTCCCGCGGCGAGTGAACCCGGTTTAGTTCGCTGGTGCGAATCGCGCGGCGAAGCTTGTCGAAAGTTATTATTTAATCTTGATTAAAATAATAAAAGGTAATAACGCGCGCGCGTTATGACCAAAATGTAATTAAAAATTAACAAGTTTGAGAATCGATCGCGCGTGTGCGTGTGTATGCAAACATGCTCTCTCTCTCTCTCTCTCTCTCTCTCTCTCTCGTAGGAATTCACATACAATATGCCACATCCACTTGGGTGACAGACCACGTTTGACTGATTAAATTGTCCAAGAGGCGTGTGCCGCTTTGTGCTCAAACGGCATGCGTCTCTTGAATGACCTAGTAGCTGCAAATTAGTTCTGGAACTATAGGTATTCATTATTGAGAAACGGCATTGTGTGCGGCAACGAGATCTGAACGACTCGCTAACAATCGACGCGCTGATTACGACGATTACGTCAAATTACTTTCGGTCAGCGAAAAATAACTATAACCTTCGTCCAGTATTGTTCAACGGGATTCAACCATTATCGTCGTTCTATCGTCGCGATCGCGTCTGCCACCGATATCCCGAATAGATTTCCAACTCGGAAACATTTTTTTCCCGGAAATGTATGCACGCGGTTCTACATGCATCGGCCCGATGCACGTGCAGATCGCGTGTGTGGGGGGGAGGAGGGGAGGGGGGCGGCTCGCGTGGTCGACAATCCGCGACGATCTACTAACGATTCGCGACGTCTATGGCGATCGCGTCGCAGCCGTGACCGACGGTTCGCGACACGCTCGGAACAACCTCCGCTGGCCTCGTTTGGCGGTCGGAAAGAAATCGATTCGAGCCCATTTTAATACGTCCAGTTGAAACATATCAATTCGCGGCGAGCGTGGCGCGGAGAAATGTGCGCTGCTTAGTAAATGAACGGAAAGATCCGAGTTCGAATCCAGCCGCGAACGCCGCTGGTTTTTTTTCTCGGACGCCACCTCTCGGAGGGAACCACCGAGAATATCCTGCCACACGTACCCCTTTAGGAGCATAGTCCTCCAGGCTGGAGGCTTCCTTCGGCAAGGTTAGCAGCCTACCGAAGCTGAAGTAAAACGAAATACTCAAAGTACCAGAACGAAGTGAATAGAACAGGCTTTAAGCCTAATACGCGAGGAAGAAAAAGAAGAAGATATTAATTTATTAAATTGTTTGCGCACTGATTTGACGTGGGAAATGTAAATTGTTTCGAAAGGCGAGAGAGGAGCGGAGAAAACTGCTTCGCATCCTGCGGGAAAGTTGGCACAGGCGCTGACACGGAGCAGAAAGTAAGACTCGGACGCGAAATAAACAGGGATTGCCGTCTGTTGGATTTAATGAGTCGTAATACGATATGATACTTCAAACAGCGCTCTTTGCTTTGCAAAATGTACTCCGTCGACCGCGTAAAGCCTCCCATCGTTGCGTTATAATCACCGTATTTACTGCCGCTAGTAAATTGTTCGTGCAAGATCCGCGTTTTTGTCGTCGTGGTCGGGGGCGAAAATTTACAAGGCACTAATACAAATCCTGCTTTAACAATTAAACCGATTAAGCGCGTATCGCGCGCTTAATTCCGCATTTAATTGCACGTGGATTACGGGGTCTTTAATTAAAATCGCCTCGGATACGCGTCTGTCGGTGTCGCGGCTTGAACTTTGCCATAATCAACAATATAATTGGTGATCATATTGTCAGGCTTGAAGACTTAATAAAATATTGAGAAGCGCGATCGGAATTCTATTTCCCGGCGATTCGATCGCTCTCGCTGTCAGCACCGTAAATAGATTAAATATCGAGGGAAATCTGTCTCCCGATTAATATAAATGTCTGAATAAAATGTAGCATTATACGTTCCGCAGTTTTCTGCGCGAGACAGACAGTCGATACATTCGAGTGGAATAACGACAGAAATGCACTCTGGTGAATTCTTGACGCGTACTGTAAATTTCTCGCCCATATTTTCTGGAATCGTCCCACTAATACCGAAACGAAATGGTACGTTCTCGCGGAATCGGCACGGAACACGTCTCGCCCGGCGAGACGTCGGAGTTTCACCCTCGACGAGATCGATCGATCACTCGCGTCGTCGTCGTCGTCGGCATCTCGCTCTCGCAACAACTTAATACCCGGAATCTCGCTCCACATGTAGGCCCGGGTTCGAGCCCGCTCGTAAATACACCCGAGGAGCGCATAAAAGTCCCGGAGACCCGGTCGTCACGCCCGCGACACAGGGAGGCGGCCAGGTGGCGAGCGCGAATGTAGGTATACGAATGCTCAAGTATGACTCAAGCGGATCCATTACGAGCAAGAAAGTGCGGTCTGTAAAAGCGCAGATGCAGAACCGTTTTATCTGTTTAGGCGCTACAGTCGCACTGTCGGAGATGTCCTGCGGACGCTTACGAAGATTTTTGCTACGCGAAAAGAGACGCGCGCCCTTTCGATTTTATCACGACTCCTCGAAAGACGAGAGTTCGGAAGCAGACAAACTTCCTGTGCGTGTACAAATCTCCGTAATTATAGAAAAAGGGATATGCAGCAGAGTCTTAAAACAATTTCTTTAATTGATGTCTCCGAAGAGACAATTAAAGCGTTAACCCTTGCCGTACTTAAAGTGAATCATCTGTGCCCACATTGTTGCGCTTGTACAAGGGTTTCGGATCGCTCGTAGTTGAGCTTCATAAGTTATTAAATATCCGTGAGAAAATATATATAGAGGAAGTAGCGAATACCAATGCGATTAAAATTTCCAACAACGGCCGCGCAGTGAAGTTGAATACTGTCTGTCACGCCTGAAAAAAAATGCTTTTAAAAAGTTGTGCTCGAATTCCATTTAACGGGAACGGCAATTGAGAGTATGAAGACAATTTCGCAACAATGTTTAGCGGGTACGAAACGTTTACAAATGTTTTCGTAACGCTGAAATTTCGGACAAATATAATTTCGCTTCTCGATTGGCTGACTTTATTGTCGTCCGTTTTGCCGTTCGGTGGATTTCAGCAGGGCCGAGAACGGGCCCGACCACGCAGCAGAGATGTAAAAGGGAGACTCGAGAACGGTCTGCGAACACAACGATCGAAAACATGCATGTCGGATACACCGTCGTGATAAATCATTAACCGGGCGTGTTTATTGGCCATGCTCGAGCAAATCCCGGCTGGTGGTTGATTTATTGTCCGGCACCGATGCCGATCGGCCGGCTATCGATCGGTCGTGACTCGCGAATCGGGCGCAACAGGCGGGCCCGGGCGCCCGATACGGAAGCTCAAAGGAACGGAATTAGGTGCGAGATCGGCGTAAGCGTGAATGGGTTTGTTTCGTGGGAAGGTGAAAGATCGGTAGAAAGGATCGGCGTGTACAACAGACGAGTATCACCCGCGTCGCGTTGTGGGGTCAAAGGCAAGAAATTAATTTTTTGTGTATTAATTACAATTGAAATAATATACGATGGTCGTTAAGACGGTAAAAGAACAATAAAGAGTCACGAAGAAAGAAAAATGATGGGCAATGTGAGCCGTCACCACTCTAGGAAGAAAAGACAGCAACCCATTTTGGGGCTCGCAATTGGTAATCGAGTTATTTGGATTGTTCGCAACTCTAATCTTTTACACGAATTTTACCCCGCGTAACTAAAAATCGCAATTGGCTATTCTATCTATATCCAAGATTTTTAAGTAATACTAACCAAATTATTCGATTACTAATTGTCGGCCCCAAAATGGGTTGCTGTCTTTTTTTTCCCCAGAACAAATATGCTTGCAAGCAATTTATACAAAAACTTACGTATTTAATTTATCATCTTCGATTTTTCTTTCTTTGCTCCTCTTTATTTTTCTTTCGCCATCTTAACGACCATCATATATTATTTTAATTTTAACTAGTTTTTTTATCGGAGCCTATTTATAACATATTAATTTTCATCTTTTTGCTTGTTCATATAAATACGTTCACTTGTTACCAAATACCACGTAATCCGGTACGAGTTAGGCGCCAGGGAAACGCCTCGTCTAGAGAATAGCAATCCGTCGTCAGAGAGGCGGCCTCTCTGCGCCGAGACCCTGACAGCTTAGGTGTAAAGGAAAAAGAGAGCGCGGAGGAAGAGACTGTTTGCCAGGAATATGCATTACGTGCGACGGCGACATCAATTTCTCACTCGGGCCCATTTCCCGATCGGAGCTCCACAGGTTTACGCGCGATGTAAATCAGGCCGACCCCGCCGCCCGCCGCCCGGTATTGAAGTTCTGTGTACAGCACGAAGTAAACTGCCACGGTCGCAGGCCATCTCCATTCTTCCTTGACATGTGTACGCGATAAAGTACGTGCGATAGTCGTCCCTACGCTGTCGACGTAGAATTACGTTCGGGCTGGGCACTTTGCGTCAAACGTTCCATATTCTTGTATTCGGATATACCGCGTTATCATTTCTCCTTTTATTTCCTGCGCGCTATAAGTAATGCGAATTTTAATTGGATTAGAGAAACAAGGTCCTCTTTAATCCCATCGTACATACGGACGGTCTCCGAGTACCTCGGTTCTCGGAATTCGTGAAAAATGCAGTCCGGGAATTTCCATCGAGCGACACTCGCGCGCAATTCGTCGGGCTTTTACGCCGGGATCTGCCATAATCCCTTCACGTGCCGCAAATGGGTGCAGTTTGTCTCCGCCGTTTCGTGACGTTCTATCGTTCCCCTCTTGCATACTATACTTGGCGAGCAGCGAGTAGCCTCCGAGTATCGCGAGCTTATTCAGACTAGCTGTGTTAATTAATAGAGAGAGAGAGAGAGAGAGAGAGAGAGAGAGAGAGAGAGAAAGCGCGCGGACGAGTCTACGAGAGCTCTCAAGTTTTCCAGTCGGGACAGTCTATACCTCCCTCTCGCAGCTATCGCGGTACGCGTCGTAAAAAATCGAAAAATACCTCCAAGGCCGCGGGTAGTCACTTCGGTCAGTCGATCGCGTTCCGAACCGTTTCGCGGGAATCGATAAATCGTCTCGCAATCGGGATGCGGCGGTTATCGCGAGCGAATGTTCGCCGATGGTTGTGAAACTTGCGCCTGGATATAAACCGCGGTGTTGTTTACAGCCTTCGCCAACTCCCTCCGTGCGCCCGCCGGGCGCCTTAGAAAAATGGCACGCGGTAATAAACGTTTCTCTGACGCGGGCATGTGCTTTCTATAAATCGTATTATACGCTATATTCACGTCGTCGGCGCGATGATGAGTTGCGCGCTAGCTGCTACACATATTACAACTTTGTCTGATAACTCGATATTGTTATCTCCAATTTAATTCGATACCATATTGCTGCATTATCGTTGGATAAACAACATCTATCTATATAAGCGCCGAATATAAGCTATCTATCTATCTGTATAAGCCCGTGTGGCTGTCGGACACGTGATGCACGCTCGATTCATAGCTGATAGATTTTCTCGACGATCACAAGCGCGGCTCGTAAATCGAAGATTGAATTGAATTCCGCGGATGCGGTTTACGATTTTTCCAAACGCCACTTCAATCCCATCTAATATCTGTCGCGTTTTTCTTCGTTCGATTTCACTGATTTCTTCCATACCAACCCCTTGGAGGCAGTCGCCACTTATTCCGAGGCCACTCGTCTTGTCTTATCAATGTTATCGACGCTCGAATTGCGGCCGCACTTTTCCCCAAGGTTTGAGGAAAACATGCTCTCGGATAGCTGCCTTTGTTCGGATAAATAATTTTGTCCTGTTTTGTCTTAACGGCCACTCGTCTAGCAAATATTTTAGCTGCATTTTATCGATCGCCTTCTTAATTGATCGAATATCGAAAATGACATTCGATGAACGTTGCCCCGACAATGATTTCGAACAATGCGTGGAACAGTAAAGTCTAATCTACAACGTGCTCTTTGCATCTAGAAACATTCCAGTTTGTAGCCAATAAACACATTTAGAAAATTTGTGCAAGTTCACAAGTGGCACATTATACATTGTTGTCGACAAAGTTTTTAAGCGTTTTGATTTGCTGATATAAAATCGAACGTTTTCTAGGCATCGTAGATTAGGCTTGAGTCTTCAGCCCACGTGACGGCCACGAAAAGTGGAAAATCTGAAATGGGTCATAGCCTTCGGTGAAAATAGACTCGAAAGGGTTGTTGGGTGCGCCGAAGGTTACCGGCACGCAATCTAAACCGGCGGGGATCACCGCGGGGATAGAAGTACGAGGAATCGCGGTAGTTTATAGATAGCCGGGACGGATAAGAGAGAAACGGTACGGCCCCATGGAGTTCGTTATTGCGCGATTATCGCTGTTACCGGCCTAATCTCACCGCGGCAGCAACCCCGCAGCAGCAGCAACAGCGGCAGCAACGGCGGCAGCAACGGCTTTTGCACTTAGCACTTACGTGGCGGCCGGTATTATGTGGCAATAACGAGCGACCCCCATCACGTAACCCCACTTAAGTGCCAAGTCGCCGCCGCGCCGTATCGAAAAAGGGCGCAAGGGCGGGAGGAAAGGGGGGCGGAAAAAAATGAAAAGAGCGCCGCGACCTCCACCCATCGTTGGACGACGGTTAACTCCTTTACCTTTGCCCCCCCCCCCCCCACTTGCTCGGCACTCGTGTTTAACCGCGAACACCGGCGGGGCTAATAGAAAGTATACACCACCGCGTGGCTCCCTGCGTACATCCCCCTTTTATTAATATCGATGTTTCGTGCGATGCCAACATTAATCGCGTAATCGGGCCTCGCTTCGGTTCGAGTGCACGCGGTGGCTGAGGAGAAGACTCTTGGGCTCTGCTATCACGCGAGTTTGATCGCGAGCGCGGCTTTTAAGGGCTTCCTCGAGGGGACGGGATCGCGTCTCACTCGATATTGCAATTTCGCGAAATCACGGCGGGTCGTGAATATAGAATACCGATTGCCTCGGCTCGTTCTCTTGGGCCGCGCGCAGAAGTTAATTAGAAACTTACAGCGAATATCTCGTGTACGCGAAGTAGGTGGAACGCGGGGAATACCCGCGCGTCGCAAACACGACAAATTTGTGCCCGATCGTCACAATTTGTATTTTCTTAAAGCCTCGCTCGTAATGTTTCAACTGTTGCACAACGTGGGAGCGGCTGCAGCGTGGCGTACTGGGAAACGTATTAAGGATACGGCAGCAAGGAGACGTCGCATAACTTGGAATTATCACTGTACATAATTGCTCGTGCGAGCGAGCAACTTAGCGGTACACCAGTCCCGAGATATGGCGGCATACCATCTTAAATAGCCTGGCACTTTATAGATGTCTGTTAATAAACTTCATTATACCGCTGCACTTAATTGATTAACGAGAAATTACGGGTCGGTCCTGTATGCAGGAAACGAGGGTACGGCGGGCGTGCCCTATAGGGAATAGCTCGGCCTAGTGGGGCTTGAAAAAAAAAACGAAATGAAAGCGCGTTAATTAAATCCACAATGTAATCTCGTTTCCATGGCGGTCGCCTTTTATTTTCCTCGTTGCGTTTTTCCTCGCGTCGCATAAACGCGCCGTTTTCAACGTGAAAGCGAAACGTCACGAAAATGCGCGGCTGCGGGGTCTGATTGCGGTTCGCACTTTCTACCTGATTGTTATGCGGAACGAAATACAGAGGGGAGCAATTGAACTTTTAATATCGCCCGCGATTTTTAACTCGCCGAACGCACGGCGGGACGGGAGCGGTCTAATCTTGCCGCGATTATTTTCTAATGGGGAGGGATCGTATCCTCGCGCAATGAGAGTCTTGGCATTCCCCGGGGATTAACGGCAACGTAAGATCGAATGCCGGCAATATCGGCAAACAGTTTCCCGCTATTAAGGCTCTCCCGCTATGACTTCGCCACGATCTAACCGACGCTCGGGCTGGGAGTAAACTTCCGGTATTTTTGCGCGAGTACACGCGTACCCGCCTGTAATCTCCACGCCCTTTAATTATCTGCAGCTTGACGCCGAGTAGTTACGGCGAATAGTAACGTTGTCATTATAACTACGAAGAGCAAACGAGGCTACCGTGCCTCTTTTTCCTCTTTCTCTTTATCCCCTCGTCTTCTTCTTCCTCCTCCTCCTCCTTCTCCTCCTCCTCTTCCTCCTCCTCTTCTTCTTCTTCATCTTCTTCTTTCGACCCTCGCGTCTTCTTCACCTCTCATGACGATACAGAGGTCGTGGCGTTTTAAATGCTGCGAGAGTCATTGTCCAGCGCCCGGTTCAAGATCCGTTCTGCGAAACGCACGATACCCAAGTCACCGCTCCTTCGCGAGCAAGTCGCCGCGATTGCACGCTACACCAAAGCGCAAGTTTCGGACGCTCGAATTTTTAATCCGCCGTGACGCTGAGACGTCGCGCGAACTCGTGCTTTGAAAAGTCATCTTCCGATGAGATTCGAATGGCAGATAATCCCACCGTACGACCTCACCTAGATCCATTACTTTATCAGCGGCAATAAAACCGTCGCCTCGCTCAGATCCTAGCTGTAAAGTGGTATTAAGTACCAGCTTTGAGTAATCTCGGCGAGACTCAACAAGAAGCCTATTCGTACGACTCCCGGGGTCCTTTGTTCGCGACTGGATGCTGCGGGATCGCCGCGATTTTACGAGCCGGCCGACGATACTGGTCAGACGACCGTTTCTTACAGTACCTATCGTAACTAAATGCACCGTGGATATGTCACGTGGAAGCCGTGACGGGCGTAGAGTACTGTCGTTGAAACAATGAGGACAGGTAGATGCGTCACGATCCAAGCCGATCTCTCCCATCGAAGGACCGGGCGGGCCCGTGGGCGTCCTGGCGTTCTAATAGCTTTTAATGCTCCGCCAACGTGATTTAGGTGTGCACCGCTGGCCCCCGATTTCGCACAAAGGATCTCGACGGTGCACTGACCGTCCTTTCGAGAGGCGAGACCCAGACTGGCTCGGCGGCAGCGCCCTTGAAATTCCTACCGCGAATACCTGCGGCTGCAACTTTCGGCCGCGCGCGTGCATAAAGAAAGATAAAGCTCTGTAAAATGAGCGTAACTTTTTTCTTCGCCTCCGCGACGCGACAACCGCCGCGCCGCCCGCGCGACGGATTTTACGCGGCGCGCATCCGTAATTCTCCCCGCAGATCGCAGCTTAGATTTGTGCGAATTTTTTTAAGGGTTTTACGAAATGCACGAGTGCGACCGAGCGGACTTTCTTTACCCTCTCTTCCCCCCCCCCCCTCGGGTTTTTAACCGGCCGAACCGTCATCCCCCTCTGTCTCGCCCGCTGATCGGCCGGGAACCAGCTCTACCACGAAACTGTCACGTCGAATCGCGTTTGAGAAGGGTTTCATCTTTCTACGAATCTCACTTATATTTTTTATCATCAACCTTTCAATTTGTATAGAGTCCGCCATCGAGTCGAGCGAGAATCAAACGGGCGGATTAAAAATGGAATGGGAGGGAAATGGAAAATCGTAAAAAAAAAAAGAATTCGTTTTCTAAAACGATATACGCGTATTTTCTGAAACAATATACATTTGACCGTCCGAATTTTCGGCGGTCGGGAAAGGACCGTTTGACCTTTCCCGCCTCGGATTTACGGTTCGCGTAAGCCCAGCTCCGCAATTGCATCTCGCTGTATCTTTGATACCGCGCACCTCGTGTGGTCCACCGACATATAGATGGCCCGCGCGTCCACCCACTGATACGCACGAGTCTCTCTCCGGGTCTCGTGTTACAGACGACTCTTTCCCAAAAGGAGCAACGGCACGCGGATACACGGGCGTCCACCTCTTAGGCTCTGTATGCAAATTTTCTTGCCTCCTAGCCGGGCACCGTCAGACGTCGGGAATATGAATCACGCTGCGCGATGAGAGGCCGCTGCCTCATAACAGGAAATCCGTCCCCGTGCGCGATCCTGCAGATTCGAACAAAGCCCGATGCGTTCCCCTTTAGCCCGCCCTTCAGCTTTTTCATCGATCGGGCCGCGCGGCCCACGCGCGCAAAGGAAGCCCCCAGGCTTTCGAAACGTGGGAATTAATATCGGACGCGAAAGGATTTCAATTAATAATTTCAATAGTGCAAAGGACGAGCCTCTCCCTTTCTCCCTCCCTCCACCCGCCCTCTTTCTCGGTCTGTGCGAGTCATTAATAATTTTTACAGCTGAAATTCATTCTCGAGAAACAATCTAAAACTTTGATCTCGAAGCGATCCCCGAGCTGGTGTCTCGTAAAGAACCATCTGTATTCAAACGGGCGTGTAAAGCGAAAATAATACCGACACTAACGATAATCGAAACGTACAAGTTCATATTTTATTATCTCGACGGTGACACTTGGAGCGGCACTGACGTCACTCTTCGGAGATGACCAAATCGAGGAGCCTTAAACTCGCATTTTACTTTGGTGCACCAATCCAGGAACTTATCCGGGACCTTTCCATCGGGAAGGTTGGCGCGTGGGTGGATCGATAAATCGACATATGCATTTACCCTTGCGAAGATGTGAGAATAACACACGTAAACATGTCCGTGCTTCCGAATCGCGCTTTAGAGAAAACTCTTGAACTCGTAAGGGACGCGATCGTCAATCGTGTGTTTAACGGCGGACCTGGCCCCAGCGAGTCGTCTCCTAAATCTGCCTCCATTCACAGCAGTATTTAGAGTACGCCTAATGACGCACTCCAACCGCAAATTTGCATTTGTGGTATCCTTTGCGACGACGGACGGCACAATAAGACGAACGGCAGCTCGCGGTAGCCGCGACGGAATGAGCCGACATTTATCAGCACGTAACGAAGACGGTCACGCGACCTCGTGATTCACGGATAATGACCGCGACGGAGGCCGCATAGATGCCCCTCTCCCCTCACTCCCGTCGATATATGACGTCTAACGTCGTTTTCACTTCCCATGTAGAAAACCGTCGTTTCCTCCGCAACGCTCCCGTCGCCGGGGGAAAAAATGGCAGGTGCAATTAGATCGATATTATAGGAAAATTAGTAGCACGTAAGGACGGACGTGCGTGCGTGCGTGATCGATCGAGTCGATCGCAAAAACCCCGCGTACGTTTCTTCTTCTCGTAAGACGCCGTCGGAAGATCGACGTTATCTCCCCGCGTGGCGCAAGGTTTTTTTTCCCCTCGCGCTAGTGATTTGACGTTTCTTATTCATAAATCTGGAAAATATGTTGCGGAATAGTTTTGTGATTCTGAAAAAAAAAATGTATAATAATTCTTTGAATAATCTCCTTCCGTTTAGTTACGAGACGAAACTTTGCAACTCTTGGAATAATTTTCTCTCCGCCAAGTTATGTTGAGATAAAACTACGAGACAAGCTCCAAAGTGTGCAGGTAATTCATGAGAACTGCAGAAGTTTCGGTAAATTATTATTACGCGGTTCGGGATATCTTCGAGTGTACATCAAGACGCGATCGACGGCCTGCCTCATCGCGCGGGAGCGACGAACACTCGTGTGTGATGGTGCGACGTGACACGAAGAATCTCGACGGATCGAAATTATCCGCGGCGTCCTCGAGCGAAACTCCGGGGAGGGAACTCTGACTCGTCGAGGAAAACGTGAGATTTCGATGGCGAGATAGAAATATCTCCAGTCAATTTGCATTGGGCATTGCAATTACTCCAGATGGAGGTTTATCCTACGAAACCCGGAGAAACCGTGGAAATGCTACCTTAGTGAACCTGTCGCCGAAACTACTCTAGAGACGATCGATAAGAACGAGCGGTAACGAGATAAATTTAGTCGGTTGAGACTGGTGGAGGAGAAGAGCTTCTGCGAAGATGGACGCTCTGGAGCTACAAGCCGCCCTGGTGAAGCTGGACCCGGCCACCACGGTGACGCCGATCGGCACCACCGTAAAACTGATGCCTCATCATCGCGTCGCCTTCACCGTAAATATCGACGACGAGGGCGAGATGACGCTGGAGGACCCGACGCGGAACGACGACGACGAGAAGTCGCTGACCGAGACGGCGACATCGGTGTCGAGGAAGACGCCAGGTAACTGCGCGGCCGGCCTGACGACGGGCCATCAGGGTCATCACCAGGGCGGCGGTCAGCAGATGGGTGTCTCCAAGTGCGGCATCGTCGAGGTCAGGTGACGCCAGCCACCTTGCTACGGCGTCAACATGATTTACCACACTTACCCGCCGCACCGAGGCAGCAAGCACCATGCCAAGCATCACGCCAAGGAGAAGAGACACCATCATCATCATACTATGCACCATCAGCATCACAGAGCTCATGTGGTAAGTCGTCGCGTTAAGCGCGCATTGTCGCGGACAAAGAGACGACGACGACGACGACGACGATGATGATGACGTCGCTGTCGTGAGCGTGCGAAGAGATTCCCCTATTGTCCGTACTCGCAAGGCCGTTTGATTGTTTCACGCTACTACGCGCGAATTCGAAAGTCCGCCTTGTTAATTTTAACACGATGGGTAAGACAGGTTGACCTCTCGCTATACCTTTCGCTGAAAGATTGATCGGCTTCTCTCGCATTAACGGGACGAAAAATAAAGAAGCGCCGCGCCGCGAGAACAAGAAGTTTCCACGTTGCAGTTCGTTAATAAAAAATTCTATTCTTCAACAATTTCGCGCTGTACCGTCCAAGCGCTACGAAAGCATTTCGAGTGTCTTCCACGAAATTCGAAACTCGTCCGAAAGCTTTTATAGAATTCAATAAGAGATGGAAGCGTGTCGTGGTAACCTCGTATTTCTGCGGGGCCCCTCGAGCAGCTTAACTCGCCGGCACTTGTATAATGCATTTCGTTCAACCGCGTTCTCGCTACAAAACACGCGAACGTATCTGAAAAGATATTACACTCCGCATTCCCGTGGTAACAAAGCACAAATACTTTGCAGCGCGAATGATAGATGCACAATGGACTAAATAAAGTGATTAAATTTCAAGTGGGGGGTAGGAAAGGCCAATGCGAGTCTTAGTCTTTAAAATATTGTAGTTATGGACAATTTAATAATAAAGTACAAATGTTTCGATCCACTCCGGGTCGTCTCTTCGGTGTAGAGAAATAACGAAAAATAACAAAAGGATTTCAACGCGATTAAAATCACCTCCGAAATAATTTCGAAAGGCCGTGTCCAAGTTTTTTTTTTATTACCAATCCAATTAGAAATCCGAAACGGCATAATATTTATTATCGAAAGTTCCACTTGCGGCCGGCCGAAAGCGCCCGCGTCTACAATTTAATTAAAATTGATAGTCCACGCATGTCGAGAGATTGCAAATTAAATTTGTATACTCGTGTTTCGAGCGAAATTAAAATCGAGATTAAAACTGGCTAAATTGCGCATCAAAATTAATACTTAAGTAGACGTCCGCGTAGTTACATTAATATAGGAGCCGCGCTGCTGCTCATCTCGCAGTGGCGTTATTGCGAATTAAGTATTCCGCATGGCCTGTTCAGGACGCCGTATCGGACGCTCTTTATCCATTGAACATTGCCCATTGTGCGTGTCGTGCTCGTGCAGCGAGCCGTGCGTTTCCTTTATGAATTTTTCTCGCGCAACGGTTCCTCGCAGTGACGAATGTGTATCACCGAGTCAGCGGACAATGCGACACGCTCTGGCTGGCGTTCTGTTCTCTGGCTTCTCGCACACGTTCCCGCTCACCGTGTCCGTAGTACACGCGGACGGGCGCGTTCCGTGACGGAACACATACGGTATATACCGGGCGTCTCTCGTGTCTGGCCGACGTAAGGAGCCGTTCGCGCGCCGCAGCCACTTTATTTTCCTAGCGGTAGTTTCGCGGGGAGATAATTAACGAGCTCGCGAGAGCGATCGACCGCGCGTTAATTTGGCCCCCACGTACGCCTACCGAGCGTACGGTAGATTTGCATGTTGACTTTTAACGGGGTTTTTTTTTTTCGACTGGCGCGCGTCTACGAGAGAAAAGCGCATTTTCTGAGGACCGCGAGGCCGGGAAAAGGACGCGCGTGCGAAATGAGAGAAATTCCAGCCGCGGTAAAGGAAAAAAAAAAGAATGGGAAGAACGTTGATTTTATTTTATTAAAACGTCACACAAATTACGCGCAAATTCGCGCTTGAGATCCTGTTAAATGCCCATTCACTAATTTGCACTGCGAATCCCGAAAAAGTGTTTTAACTACGCCAGTCTGTTTGTTCCGAGAACAACCGCTTCGTGCCGCCGGGTGACTCGCGTTCGTGACAAAGTACGAAGGACCCACTGTAATTGCACCTTCGTGAAGGGGGTCGATCCAGGCGGGTTCGTCCAGGGTGAATTGATGTCTCCTCGCGCGGAGATGCTCGTTCCACGTGTGGACGTGATCTCGAGTGCACGCGTGCGTTTGTGTGTGTGTATACACCTTGGCGAACGTGTACCCGCAGCTGCACTTAAGCGGGACATAATAGGCCTATCGCGAGCCACTTGTCTACTTCAGACCATTGCCCGCGGGCCGCGGCGACCGACGTTAATAGACGCGTTTGCGGGACCACGAGAGGATGCGCGACTCCGTACGAAGTGATAATCGGCGCGTCGCGTCGCGGCTCGCCGCCGAGTCTTATTTAGATAATTGCCGTTCTCCGAGTTTGGATAACGTCAACTTGGTTCGCGGTGCATTCATTGTCCCACGGCCCGGCATACAGCTTCACGTGTCGCTTATATTTGATCGTCCCGCGGCTTCCGCCGAGGACTCGCTGAACCGACGTACCGAATTGACAAGACAAACATCTCGTCCGGCCCGACGTCTGCGCGCCGCGCCGCCGTGATCTTCGCAATTCGCATAATCGGCGCGACCACGCGATTTAACGCTACGCCGCGTCCCGACCGCGTGCGGCATGTAAATCGCGCACGTCAAGAGAGCGAGAGAGAGAAAGAGAGCTAGCTACCCTTCGTTAGCTTCGCAGGAGAGCGCGCGGGACTTTTCCCTCTCGAAACACAATCGTCCGGTATCCAGCTATCGAGCGGGCTCCGCTGGCGCTGGTATTGAATTCTCGAGTGGGAGGAAATGCGCTGCGAGCGCATCTCGCGTGTGTACATATTCACAAATGGGAGGCACGTTTCTGCGTACATGCACGTACGTACGTACGTACGTACGTAGCATATCCTCCCCTGAGTCACACGCCGGGGGCTCCGTCAACGACGAGGTTCGGCATATGTACCGGACGGGTAGATCGATAATGTTGGGCCACGTAACTAGGACGCCGGTCTCCGTCGCGCTCCGAATATCTCCCGCGGCGATATATGCACGAGCATATATTTGCGTATACGTGTGCCCCGCGCGTGCGTGCACACACCCGCGGACTTTTATTTCACCTTGCCCGTAACGTACAATATGTTAGAGAAATAGCTATAAATCTCGCCGCGGATAACTTTATAGTCGGATTTATGGTTATCCCGCGCGACGGGCTGGAATTGTAATTGTACGCTGTTTTTCGCAACGACGAGCCAAATCGCGCCACGCCGTTGTTTCGCGGTAACGAGCGTCGGGCTCGCATTCGCGAACCCCGTCGTGCATCATTTTACTTGTTCACAGTTCGAGCTTGAGCATCTTTATTGTATCTGCGTGCATTTTATCCTGCCTGATCACAGGTCTCTCTATCTCTCTCTTTGTTGGCGCAGGAAGAAAAGGCCCGGCGACCGTCGCCAGGGTCAGACTTTCAATTAAAGTTTAAGTCAGATCTTAACGAGGCTTAAGAGAGCCGGCGCGTACACGTGCTTACACGCAGGTCGAAGACTTAAGCCGGCTCGGCCCGCGTCCGCGTCGTTTGCCCGAAGGGATGAACTTGCTTGGGCTTCCGTTGCGACCGCTCGGTGATACGCGAACGACATTTGACCGTATAATCGGGGAATCAGTCGATTTACACATTTCACGCTGGCGCTCTCGTGAAAATCCCAGGCGAAGGAATCTCGCCGAGTGGCGCGCGTATACGGACGACTGTCGAGCTGCGATTCAATACATTACGCCCGGCATCGAGACTCGTCTCGCCGCGATAAAGTGTTTAACTCGTTCCGCCGCAATTGCCGTCGATTCGCGTAATTACGCGCCGTAATTACAAAACAGAAGCGAATGTTATTATCGCAATAACGGTGCTACGAATGCAGGAGAGCTAATCGAATGAAGGTACAACGAATTTCTTTGTAACGTATTATTACAATGTGATCGTTATATTTGCCTATCGATTTTAACGTTCGCGGCAGCGCGATATGGAGAATTCCTCGTTATTTAGAGTTGATCACGTTGAACCTCGGTCGCGCGCTGGAAAGAGATAATGCACGACACAATGACGGACAACAATGTCTTTTTTCCAAGAAAGTCCCTGTTTGCCTCCTTTCACTGGAGGACAATCGAGTTTTCTGCCTCTCCGTCACTCTATCCCGCTTTTCCTCGCTTCCGCGGAATACATTTATAATAAATATTTTCTTGCCGCGAGTCTGACGCAGGACCCGAGATCCTCCCAGCATCCAATAAATTAGTCGGCCGGCTTCCCGTGGCTTACCCACGGAGAGCGTCTAATTAGCCGGGCGGCGCGGCGTCTCCTCGAAGTCGCGCGGAGTCGCCGGTAAAAATATTCGCATCCGCCGTTTCGCAATTTGCAGGATGTGCGTGACGGGCGGACGAACGAACGCACGCGTGAACGCACGTCCGCCGGTGCCGTGCGTGACCCGCCGGACAAACGCACAATATGCAATTTCGATAAGCGCCGCGAGAGTAGAGGCGACAATCGCTCGGCCGATCGACGAAATTGCGCGCGCGGCCGTTTAAACGCCCGTGGAAAGTGTCACGTGTGATCGGCTGATTGTTATAATTAGCGCGCGCGTTCCCGTTGGGCAGTACCAATTTTTCACGGCGTGATTACCTCCGGGTACAACACCGGACAGTTCGGAGCCGCCGCGACCTTGGCCCGAAAGTCTGTCTCACCGGTTATATTTATCCGACGGTGGTGTGCGTCCGCGCACATGGTGAGAGTTCGGTGTTGTGAGAGAAGGAGGAGAGAGGGAGAGAGAGAGAGAGAGAGGGAGGGAGGGAGAAACACGCTCTGGAAAAGACAGCAACCCATTTTGAGGCCCGCAATTAGTAATCGAATTATTCGGATTTTGTTCGTGATTCTACTCTGAGAAAAATTTTTACCGTTTTTTTTTATTTGTAGTTAACTTAACATTTCGGTTAGCGCCTCTTAAGTGAAAGTGATCTTTGCGTGATCTTTGCTGAATATCGACAGAACTGATTGAGAGAATTGATTAGTGTTACTTAAAAATCTTGGATACAGATAGAATGGCTAATTGCGATCTTTAGTTACGCGGGGTAAAATTCGTAAAAGATCAGAGCTACGGACAATTCAGATAATTCGATTGCTAATTGTGAGCCCCAAAAGGGTTTGCTAACTGTCTCTTTTTCCCGGAGCGGGGGGGGGGGGGAGGGCGGTATAACCGATGGCGCCTCCGCGCGAGAATCTTCCATTAATTTCGTACGTCTCGTAATTTTCCGGCGTATTCGCGAAGCTGGCGAATCGGATATCGGGTCTCCTGTTAAGATAGGTCGTAATGAATATTAATCGCGGCAGCCTATCCCTCGCGCGCCACTCGATCCTCCGCGACGGACGATTCAGGGAATGGAGTTTGACAATATAACGAGGCCGCTCCGTGTGTACCACGTGGCGATTAGTCGTGCAGTTCCCTTCCCCAAATTGCGGCCGCCGCGAGATCGCGCCGGGCGTATAACGGTGAACGCTCGTTTCGTGTCACGTGCGAGCGGAGCCGAAGATGGTGATGGATTAGGTACGGTGGCGGCGACGATTTATTCTGACGGTAATATCCGCGCGGCGAAATCAACGCGCGAGAAATGCGAATCAATCAACGTAAATTACGGGAAGACAAATGGCGTTCTGCGAATGAAAATTCCTGTGGGACGCGCCCGGCACGGGTGGTCCAAGTGTCTCCTTGTAACAGCGACCTGCGTCGCGCATGGATTATCGCTCTCGAATGAAATTGATAACCAGGTCGCGATATAAATATCCCCGGTGTCGCGCCACAAAAGACCGCGAGAGCTTTCCCCCCCCGAGTTATTTTCAAGTTGCCCGTAGTGAAACACGCTTAGCGCGACAGCGCGATGTCAGCGAGCGGAAGAATCGGATCGTATCTCTCGCGTGTGATAAAGACACACATCCGGCAGAGGACGGGGTCGCCGTCGTGCCCGCTTGTCGCGAACGTCAAAGAAAGAGGATTAGACAAACAGGATTTCGCGCGAAGCCCCGACACCCGCGGCCGGACACGTGTTGCGGTCTCGCGTTGATTGTTATCTCGCTGAGAATACTTATCGCGGCAGGACTCTTTATCCGCGCGAGCGTATTATGGTCGCGTGTATCGATCCATCGCTGTTACAGAAACGACAATTGACCGGCGGACGAGCGATGATCTTTCCCCTCTCTGCGCCGGGGATTAAAGCACGCGTGCTAACGAGCCACTTTCATCCCGCGCACGTGCAACACACCGGTAATCCTCTCCCCATTGTTGTACGCACCACGGCGAGTATACTCGTACGGGAGTTTAATAATAGGACTCGCGAGATCAACGGTGTTGCCGGTGGTAGGGCGAGGGCATGCGTACGGGATTTAATTACACGCTGGGATGAATAATTAAAAAAAAAAGGAGGATTTATTTTCCGCGACAGCCTTATTTATTTACGACGGAAATGTTGCAGTTAATCATCCACTCCGCGGTTTGCTTCCCGAGTCTTTGCTTCCCCCGAGTTTTTCGATCCTCGGGACCGAGCTGTCGAAAGGAAGCGGGAATAATCCGGCGTTGTTAACCGTGCGTTTCCTCGTGCAAAAGTCGAGGTCCAGCCGGCGGCGGCGCGTTCGCGTATTATCATCGCGCGGGCGTTCTTGAACGACGCTCTTCCTGAGCGCTTTATTGCAGATGGAAGATATACGGCGCGGCCTCTGCGCGCGGCAGTGAGTTTCGGACGTTCTTCGTTGACTTCCATTTAAATTCCGTCATACCGTTTAAATACGTACACTTATCCCCGCGCGCAAACACCATTATCTTGCCTAATGGAGAAGCAGTGACCAAGATTTCCTTCGTCACAAGGATCTTGGACTGACAAAAAAAAAAGGAAAGTCCCTGTCCTTTGTCGTTATACAAACGCTTCGTACATATGCCGGGCTGTTCGTTATAAAATTAATGAGAGATTTGCGCGTGTGGTCTGGAAATTTATCCAGCGCGAGTGCACTAACGAGATGCGTTAGGATATCAAGCGTTGGCGACTAATTGGAAGGTTAAAGGTCCTCGGGTCATCGAAAGCCATACGGCAGAAGCAACGTGAGAAAGAGAGGGAGACCGCGACGGCGAACAATGGCATTCCAGCCGCGATTTAATTAGAAATACGCGTGCTCGCTGGACGAGAGAAGCGCGAGAGCGTTTCAGCGCGCACCCGGTTCGCTCGCTCGCTCGCGCCCCATGCACACGCTCACGCGTTACGATCACGCTCGCACGTATTCGGACCTGCACGCATCTCGATCAGTGGCCGGCCGACCATCCTGCCCGAAAGACGTCTCGGAAGACCCTCGCGGTACGCCCCACGAAAATCGATCAGCGGGGCCCTCTTTCCCCTCGGCGTCCGACCGGATGCCGGGGAACCGGTCGACCACTCTCGGTGCTCGTCTCGCGTCGGTACCGTCTCCAGTTCAGTGTCTCTCTCGAATAGTGCTAGAGCCGGAAGCGCTCGGTGTTCCGCAACGTGAAATTCAGATCTCCGCGAGGGCGAGGGGTTCTGTGATCTTGCACATTTTCCCCATTTCTTTGTAACTTTTCGCCAGGTATCCGAATTGGTTCCGTGCCTCGATCGAGGTACTCTCGAAAAGTCAACCAGTGGATTGTCGCTGAAAACAGCGAGTATACTCGCTGATTCACAGTTGTAAGTGTACCACAGCGATTTTCAATGATTCTGGTTGAATATGGACGAATCAGATAATTCCTTTAGGATTTACCAGAATTCCTTTAGGATTTACCAGAATTTCTGTAGGATTACAGGAATTCTGGTAAATCCTAAAGGAATTCTGGTAAATCCTAAAGGAATTATCTGATTCGTCCATATTCAACCAGAAATTTTTTTCAGTGTATACTTAGAACGGTGAATTAGCGGCTATTCATTGTTTTCAGCGATAATCCACTGATTGACCTTTCGAGAGTATACAAACGTTTTCCTCGAACAAAGACATCAGAGTTCTCAGAATAATGTCCAAGTTATAAGCAATTGACAAACTACGTAAAAATATTATAATTGAATTATATTCTACGTAAAGATGCGTAACGCGCGTTATTTTAATTGAATCCAAATTGTAAAACACTGATTCAGCCGGCCGTCTCGGTCTCTTTGTTTTCGAACGTGTGGCAGTCGAGGATTTCAGAGTTGGAAACCTTCGGGCAGAAAAATCGTTATTGTTCGACCGATCTATCCGCTCGTACGAAAGGTCGAAAGAGCGGCGGATCCCGTTCTTCGTCATTCACGGAGGAAAACCTTCGAGGCAAAAGTGAAGGATCGTTAAAATGCGGATGAACGTCGGTGCATTCTCGTTTCACGGCTTCAAGAAGGTGAGAACGGCCAGCGTATTTCGGGTAACCGGCCTCGTCTAATTTCCCGATCTAAATCGCGCCTCTCCCCGCGATCCCGAAAGGATTCGCCTAGATTCCGCGTGTGTGTTGCCCATTCGTTTTGTCCCTGGCGTCGTGCCAGCATCACCGTCGCCCCGATACCGCCGCTGAATATCCCTCGCGCTCTTTCGCTCCCGCGTAACAAAGGCGCGCGAGAAAAAGATCCAACGGCAGTTTCTAATTTGAAACTGGTTACCTCAGAAGCGGAATTTTTTCTATTTTTATCCGCGCGCTGCACGTGAAAATAGGCGCTCGTGTTTCATGACCAAAGACGACGGGGAATTATGTGCCGTGGGACGAACAATCGTATCCCAGCCATTCTTTCCGTACTTCCTCTATCGGACGGTGTCACATTTTTTTTTCAAATTACGTCCGCCGTGTCTATTGATATTTCGCTGTCTGTGTAAATGTGCGTTTGGTATTTTTAATTCGAACGTGGCTCGCACCATCGCGCCCATACGTCATGTTTCTGTCACAAGAACAAAAGAAGGTTGAAAAAGGTTAAAAACGCGCCATCTAGAAATGCATCGTCTGTGAGAATGACCCCTGACATTCTTGCGCGCGCGCGTACATTTCATGCTTTCGCCGAGGTGCAGGAAGAGAAAATTAAAACGCGGCGGCATGGGCGAGATGAAAAAATAGCAACTCGCCGGGGAAGATAATGGATCCCCCCTTCGTCGTCGCGCGCGATACACGCCCGCCTCATTTTCCCCGTGTATCGCCGACGCTCGCAGATTACCCGATGCCGCGATATTGGATTACGGTGGGGACCGGCGAGGCTACACAATGCCCCGTCGCGTCTCTGCCTTTAATTTAATATACGCGCCGGGGGAGAGTCTTCGGCGGAATCCAGGCGCATCAGTACCGAGTCGACCTTCCTCCGATGGCGAGACGAGAGTCCGGTTCCTCCTCGCGCGCGTACGTTCTCCGCGACAGAGGGGGCATCGCGAAGGGACCACACACGCATCCCTCGAGCCGCGTGTCGCGCGCTGAGAAAGGCCGAGGGAGTCAGTCGGTCCTCTAATTAAAACGCGCTCAGAGCAGCTCCCATGCCTGAGGTTCTGCTTTCGTTCATTGAATGCTGCAAACGCTGCCTGCCGTCGCCGTTCGTAAGTCAAACCGATCCACTGACGTCCCAAGTTTCCTTTTCACTCTTCGTCCTCTCGTCACGTGAGACTCCAGCTCGGCGACAAAGTGAGAGAACTCCCGCGTGTGCGAGCACGAAGTGTGTGCCCAGAAAGAATACACGCGCCCCTCCCCGCTCCCCCCCCCCCCCCCGAGTGTCGTTCGCTTTCGTCGCGATTTTCGGACAGTTGCGCGTAGCGATGGAAAGTTTCGCGATTGACTTTAATCTGCTCGGCGCGTATCGGCCGCGCCGCCTCGCGCTGACAATGAGCGGGGATTTCGCTCGTTTATCGCGACCGCCATTTTTCTAATCCGCGGCGGCTTCGATTCCGCTGATATGGCGTAGCCGAGTATATCATATCGGTTTCTCGATTTATACCCGCGCCGTGTTTTACCGGCCGAGGATTTTTCCCTCGCTAAGAAGGCTCCCCGAGGAGATTAATCGCTCGCGCGAGAAATTGCATCGCCGGCCCGAGAAATTGCCCCGGCCGAATGAAATTCGCGCCGGTGTATCCTTTCCGAAGCTGGCTTTGATTATCGTTGATATCGTAAATCAACATTCGCTCTCTAACGCGCGACAGGCACAGAGATCGGCCACCGGGTGTCGAGACGGGCAGCATTCTCGTCCGGTGGATATGTCAACGTGCTCCGTGATGCCGGTCTCCCTGCAAGACATTTTGGTAAATATCTGTAAATTTTTTTTTCTCCTAACACCGCTTGAAAGCCCCGCGAAGTATTCTCGGCAAAATTCATCACTAACACACAGCCGCTTGTAGCAAGTAACTGCGATATCTGCAAAATAAATGCGATCCGCGACGAATGATGCGGTGCTTTTTTTTCCTAATTCAATATTGACCGTAAAGTATTCCCCGTTTCGTCGAGTACAATTGTCGCAGAACGTTCCTGCGTCTATTGTATTAATTAAACGAGCACATTGCGGGTCTTTTCACATCACATATGTACATTGTGAATAACGTTTCTCGAGCGAGAGAAAGACTTTCGAAATGTAACGTTTCTTTTACAGTGGAATGTTTTCCTTTTTAGTTTCTTAATAAGCTTCTTTTGGATCAAAACTGCAGCCCCCCCCCCCTCGAAATAGTCGTCTTAATCCGCGAGACGCGCGTTTAACAAAGCATATAATGTATCCGAGGATACGTGTGCGCGCCCCATTCCCATTGTCCGCCGTCCGAGGTTCCAGGTAATTGATGTTAACGTTTAATGAAATTCCGCGAACGAAAGAAAAGCACAAGAGGGCCGTATTGAACTTACGAACGCGCGCCCATCGCCTACCGGCCTTACGCTCAACCGGTTCCACTGGTTTCGCGATAAAAGAAGCTAAAAGGATAGCCGCGCCGCACCCGGCGCTGGGTGGGAGATGCATATAAAAAGAGAACGCACTCGATAGCAGCTGCACTTAAATTCACGAACACGCGTTACATCACGTATCAACCGGCCGCACAATATCGCAAAAATGGTTAATCGGATCTTTGCCTCGATCTCGTGAAAGCTGGCGTAACATTGTTATTACTCGGCAGCGAACCATTCGCGCGATTGTTTCGACATTTCTCCACGATTGGGCGGGATTACTTGGACGTTTGATAAAAACATATTACTTTGCTACCGCGCACTAATCCGATCTACCAACTCGTCGTAATTGGCTGGTGGAAACAGGAGTTGTTTAACGCGGAACGATTTTCTGTCCCGCTTATATCGCGGCAGCGCTTTATTTGAGAGATCCATATTTAAATGTGTAAGAGGTAAAGCAACAATTGCCGATAGCTAGGATCGATACAGTAGAAATAGGTAATACGACGTGGGCCAACGGGGATTTTGGACAGCTGGCACTTATATATACGCGGGGACATGCGTAAAATATTGCACGAATAAAATGTATAATGTGAAGTAGACTTGCGAAAAATATGAGAGGACGGAGAGTTCGTTGCGAGCCGTTGCAGAGACAAGAGAGTAGAGACTTTGGTGTTGAGAGTGTTAGAAGGCGAGGGACTGCCTGTGAATTTTAGATAATTATTAGGCGAGGGACTGCCAGCGGTTTTGGGAATAATATATTTAGCTTGCGATTGTTCAGCTTCACGCTAACTTTGGCCAACTTGTATTGTGAGCAACGGACGTGATTCTGGCCAAGTTCACATTGGACTGTGCCGTATCAGTATTGAAGTCTGTTGAATTCCTGACAAATTGCAAAGTTTTCTTCATTAAATTTTTACGCTCTATTACGCTCTTGGATTTTATATACCTTACAAATGTTTGATACACAAGGAATTTATACACGTGCACGAAATTACACTTGATCCGATTTCACGTTTTTACTGTACTTGTCATTTACAATTTTAATATAGGGGGGAAAAAATGTATGAATGGCAGAGTGACGGGCGCGAAATATATTTTTTCCGATGTACCGTGCATCTTCACTTTTTTCCCCGATATTTCACGCTTGACATTTTCCACTTAAAAAATGGTACGTATCTGTTTTTCACCCGCGAAATAAGGGTGCTCTGGCATTTTCGCCCCGCGACGCGATATTTACAATGCATTGATCCTGACAAAAGCTCGAAAAGCTTTTGGGAATGCGTGCGCGCTTGTGCTCTGACGAAAAAAAAAATTTTTTCACAATACACCCCTCGACCTTTACTTTTGTTCTCGGCCGCGTCGACAATGTACATGGTCCCATGCATCACCGCGCGTTCGTGCACGTGTGCGAGACCGTACAAGTTTTGCGGTTGAAATTACTAGGATCTGTGTCAATCGGCTGTGAATGCATGAGGTCTTCTTACTACGATGTAATTTCATTATACTCTGGCGACCCGCGCGGATCCTTCGCGTCTGTCCAAATCGCGCATAGTGCGGCGCGAGCAATCGAATTCGCTATAAGATAGAAAATGATCAAAATAACTGTACGTTTTGATTAACTGCGTTGAATTTCTTTATTCATTGTAAAAAGTTGGCACTGCGTTCGATAACGCGAATGTGCGAGTCGCGATACTTTGTTAAAGCTGAAACGTCCTTATTGTCGTCTCAAGGTCAGCAGCGCCCACTTGAGTTTGCCCTAAACGCGACGAGGCCGTGCGGGGTCGGCAAACGTTTCTCGATCGTTTACGGCGTCGACCTAAGACGAGTGCGGCGACAGCCCCGATTTCAGCACGAGACGAGGAGCGTTCGCGGTACCTGCTCGCGAATTCTCGTCGGGAGTATTTTCGTTTCTGGCACGTCGCTGAGGCCTACATCGCGACGTCATGGGCCTCGCTGGCTTGTATTTGCACACGTTATGTAACGTCGCGCCCTTAGTCGCTCGCGACCGTCGCTCGTTGGGCGATTTCGGCGAGCGAGTCGTCCGTAAAGCCTCGTCTACATAGAAGTCGTAAAGTCGTAGTCGTAAGAATGGTCGACTACGATTGGTCAATTCTTGTGTGCCTGGCTGAATTGACCAATTACAGTCGATTATTCTTACGACTGCGACTCTGCGACTCTCATTGTAGACCCCGCACTAGTGTTCTCACGGACGAAATTGCGGCGATTCAACGATTCTCGACACGCGCTCTCCCGCCGACGGTCTCCAGTCTCGCATCGATGCCGCGATCGGATCGGCATAATCCCCGAACAGTGCTCGCGATCTCGTGCTCGTCAGGATTGCATTTATTTTCTTTCTTTCCGTGCTTCGATCGCATGTTTACGAAGTCGTTCCGGGGATGGCGCGCGCGTGGTTGTCGAATGCACCGAGTGAATTTTTGATCTTGCTGCTGCACTACATACTTGAACTGGGCCGTGGCTTACTAGAGAAACTGGTAATGTCTGTCGCAAAAAGGAATATTTTATTACGGTACGAGAGCTGCACGTTACTTTTTCGCGAACGGAAATTAAGTTTGCGCGATCCACGCGACACGTCTTCCAGCGTCGTTGCTTGTACGTTCGGTACACTGAGAAAAATGTCCGATTACATATAATCGGATAGTCCAATTACACAATAACAAACGGATATGTCCAATTAAATTGTATATCCGATGAAAAATATGATCGGTTTTTCAATCAGATTTCATCGGATAAATTTCATCGGATGTATCCATAATTGAATTGGAAAAATTAACCACGGAAAACACTATATTTAATAGGTTCGTCCGACGAAAATTTTTCTCAGTGTATGAATAATTATTAGTTGCTCGATTCAAACCATTGAGACAAAAGTGGAATTTATTTTCCGGACGGATTTTCCAAACGTAGTCCGATCGCTAGATAGACCGGATTCTCGATATTCCCCGCATCATCGCGATTCGCGATCGACAGGCCGGCGTCGGGGAAACTCGATGTTTGGCCCGAGTGTTCGCATCCCATTTTGCCCCGCGGGCACGCCGGTCCACGAAAGGAGACGTACACACTCTCCACCTACCGCAAATAAACGGCCGACGGCCGCGCGCTGCGCGCCGGAGAGGAGACCCGCGGCTCCGATTGCGTAAGTGCGCGATAGGCACGCACCGGAATGCGTGCGTGCACATATTCGCGCGCCGCGCCGGTTCCTCGTCACGGGCTTTAAATGCGACGAAGACCGATTGCGTAACCGGCGGCGTCGGAGCGCGTAATAGCAGTACGCCGCGCTGTACCGGGGGTCGATCAGCTGATCGGGCAGCGGAGTGAGTCCCGCAGCTTCGCTTCGACGCCGATTTGTGCCGCGTAATTTAATCCGCGCGAATCGATTCGGCCCTTGACAAAGCGGGTCACCGGTTACAGCGATCCACGCCGGCAACGGCGGCGTTAATTGACATTGCGTGAATAAATATACGTTCTCGAGGGCTCGATCGATCGCGCGCCGCCACTTCCGACGGAAAGTAGGTCGATCTTTTGGACGTTGCAAATCGCCGGCTAAACAGTGCCGTTCCAATCTTTTACAGTGCCAACTCGCGTCCGCGTACGACGACGGGGATAAACATGTAAATCGACGCGATCAGCGATTCGCGGACGAGCGGTGAAGTAGACTTACGTAATCGAACGACCAAGTGTATCGAGAGGGACCGCGCGCGAGCGCTTTCGCAATTCCTCGCGTGTCGCTTTCCAGTGGAAAACCCGATGGTCCACGCGATATGAAAATCTCACGCGATATCTCGCGCGCCGCGAAAACGTGCGCTGCGCATTTCCACGATGCGGCGCGCACGGCACTGTATATTTCACGGTGCATTAGAAAGCGGCGGCGGACAACACGCGCGTGTGTTAGATCGCCGCAGTCCCTCGCGCTCGCCGAGGTGCGTAAACGCAACGTCGAGTCGATTATGTCGTTACGCGGCCAGTTGCATAACGCAGCGTGTGTTTTCTTTTACCGCTAGAGCTAAAAATATACCACTCGATATTTCTTCTCTAGTAGAGGGGGGGGGGGCGGGAGGATGTACGACAAGATCTTGTAATTGAGTCGTATTGACATTCGACATCGCATTTCCAAAAGAACGGCGAAAAACAACGGCAGCGCGGAAGATTTATTGAGGTCGGTTTACCTCGTTAGAACACTTAATCTCGAATCACCGATGTAATTAGCGCGCGCGCGTGATGAATCGCTCGTTTCTCTCCCGCGAGATAAGGGGGACGAGGGATCGATCTGCGCGGCGTGGCGCGTTCTTTCCGAGGTGCGATTATCAATTATACGATCGTTGGAACTTGGCGGCTTGTCGTGGCGCCGAGAACGGTGATAATCGGCGGGACGGCGTTACGCCGATAACGTTAGGCGTCCCGCGAGTAAGTTTGTCGAGAGAGCGGCGGTTTTTTTTTTAAGTTTCTCTCGATTCAGTGCAATCCGTTTTGTTACACGCGCCCCGTCGCCCGCGTATCTAAACGGCTTAACATTATCGGTACATTCGCGGGACATTGATAGACGCCGATCGCTGTACGACGCCGCTGTATGTCGATCCTCGAGGCTGCACGATGAAGTTCCTGGTGAAATATTACGACTTCCTGAACGTCACGTTCTGCACGGTGAGACTTTAAGGCAGTATGTTTGCGTTATTACGATGCCCAGGAATGGGAGCGAGGTTTTGCGCGTATATCGCGGGACCGTGAGAAGAAACGGCATCGGGAGAGACTTGACTCGCGCTTGATTTTTTGACATTGTTTAACGTCTGGGAATGCAGTTTTTTTTTCTGTCTCCCTCTCGATTCCTCTCGTCTCTGGGAGTCCCATTATCGGAGCGCACCGGGGAAAAGAAAAGATTAATGATTCGTCTTGGGGCTAAATTGCGGAGATTGACGGCCGCGGCATTATCGATAATTGCATGCGCGAGAGAGTGCCTTATCGCGCGCCCGATAATGGACCGCTCGCGAAATCCGACGACCTTTCAGATAGTGCGCATGAAAGAATGGTATTATGCGCGCATTCCGCGGCCCGCAGTAGCCGCGACGGAGCGGTGCATCTGCCGCGGCGGCGGTCGCGCGTTATCGCGCCATTTATCACTCGCTCTCTCTCTCCCGTTGCTCTTGTTTCGTCGCCACGATAATTGGATTTCTCTGAAACGTATATCGCGCGAAACTAGAAAAATTCGGCGACCTTTTTCGCGACGTTATCGGGGATACCCACGTTGAGGCACGCCGATGTTTCTCTCCCGAGAAGGAGCGTTCGTGGCCTGTTATTCCTCAAGGATTCGCGTGTACGCGAGATAAGGGATCGCGCGGCTCAATCTGACATAAGCTTTCATCGGCTGGGAGCGAACGAGAGTGCGCTGGTCTTATTAATTTCCGTAACAATATCCGTAGAAACGTCGGAACACACGTCTCCGACGAGACTTTGAATACTAAAGCCGGCGGCACACGATACTATTTTGCCTACTGGATTTCTCGCGAGAGCCAATAAGCACGCGGAGTTGGAGATCAGGTGATTAAAATCCTGATTGGCTTTCGCGAGCAATCCAGCAGGCAAAATAGTATCGTGTGGCGAGACGACCAAAAAATTACTGTCACTGCCTCGGTCACTGCAGTACGCATGGGATCGAATGTGCTGATTGTGTCGGTGACTCGGGCGAAGATTCAGCAAATCACGTCTACGCGAGACCGTCGCGTCGGCAACGAGAGATTTGTTTGTCGATGTCACGCTTACTCCTCCGTTGAGCAAGAGCTCGGAAGTTCATTAGCACGCAACTATATCGGTGTCAGTGGTGCATTTGTTGCCAGCTTTCCGTTTACGTCTGTAACTTTTTAACCGCGGGTAACGCGGTTGCATCACGCGACACCGCCGTTCGCCGTCGTAAATCGCTAAAATTGCGAGGTGATTCATCAGGTGGTTAGTGGGTCGAACGATTTCCCCGTTTTGTTTCGTAAGTGGGACTTCGCCGAAAACGATGCGAATTTTTCGGCGAATTCCGCGGACGGCGACCTTTCGCACGAAATGCTCCTCACGAAAGTTTCGCACGGCATCGTCCTGGTTTAAACACGTCGTTTCCACCGTCACGCACATTTTTATTGCCGCACACGCGGCGGCTAGGTTTTATCACCAATCGGGAATGAGAACGCATCGCGTTCAATTAATGACGTTTCGATCGCGATCCGAGATACAGGTTTGTCAATCTTTTTCTGTACAACTCATTTCAGATAAGACGTGATGCATATCGGAAATTACAGTAATGCGAGTTTAATTACTGAAAATAGGGCGTGCGGTGAAAGTGCGCGCGCTCAAAGCGCAATAAAAGCATTCAGTTTTGTATTTATATCCACTTTAATTGTCGGGAAAAAAGTGGTTTAAGAAGGATAGGAAAAAGAGCAGAGAGCATATCCCTTGTAGATATATTACATTCGCATAATCAAGGCGAACTCGTTTCGCTCTTATTGTTCGCTCGGAGCGGATAAATATTGCGATCCCGATCGCTCGAGCGTTCGCGGTGATTCCTTTCGTTTCACCCAAGTACCGGCGCGACTGCCTTCGTACCGCGAAGTTTAGCGAAGTGAGTTGGCTAATTCTCCGTAACAGGATGACAAAGAGCGACGAGCGGCCACAAAAGCCCAATGGACTTTATCAGCGCGCCGCGCAGAATGCATCGACGTGTCGACGTAATTTGTCAGTCGTTGCACTTGCGCTCTTTATTGGCGCGTTCCTTCGTATAGTCGCTCCGTCCAATGCGCCCGACGCAGAGAAACGATCCTGAAGAGCGACATGCGTTCGTCCGATCGTCGTAGGAACTTCGAACGCAAATCAAAAGACGCGGTTAAAACCTCCGTTTGTAAAGATCCGAATTTGTCACTTTACATTTCCCGCTAGTCTGACGTAAAAGACGAAGCGCTACTTAGAATAAGACATGCGCGGTGAAAAACTACGCCTGATTCTAATCCTTGTATTATTTTGACTTGCAGGTGAGTAGGCGATCCAAAGAACATGCGACAGAAGAGAAGGGAAGGGTGAGTCAATTTGAGTTGTTAGAAATCGTATAGCGCACTCGGTGCGCACT
Organism: Vollenhovia emeryi; assembly: GCF_000949405.1. Taxonomy (NCBI): domain Eukaryota; kingdom Metazoa; phylum Arthropoda; class Insecta; order Hymenoptera; family Formicidae; genus Vollenhovia; species Vollenhovia emeryi. The sequence goes on from NW_011967175.1 coordinate 134,876, forward strand.
AGCGCAAGTGCAACCGAATTCGCTAACAGTCCGTCGTCCCGGTGGCCGGAAGAAATTGGTCGCGATGAAGAAATCCGCGCCGCGAACCCGTGGCTCCCGCCGAGTGGGTGTCCACGACGGCTCCCATCCACGTGGCCGGAACTCGCCGATGCGAGTCCGTTCGATTAGCATGCATGTCGCGTTACAGGAAGGGCCCGTTTAATAACACGGCGCGGCCCGCATCCGTCCCGCCTCGGGTGTCCGGATACGCGTACGACCGCGGATATTTTTGCGATGTGCGTTCAGCATCGACATGTAGAACGGGCAGCGTTACGCGCGACGCGCCAGCGCACGCTCTGAAACGAGAGTGAAACGCAGTAAGGACGTGTCTGTCTTTCTATAATGTAGGGCCGTCTTCTGACCGTACTGCGTTCCTCTCTCGCTTCAGAGCTTGTGCTGGCGCGTCGCGTGTAACGCCCAGTCCGTTCTATACGTCTATGGCGTTCTCTTAAGACCAATCCACGATGTTGGAACTTGGTCCAAGTTCTAGTTTCGAGAAATGCTTAGCCAATCAACTTGCAGCTGTTCCACAAAAGCTTGTTGATTGGCTAAGCATTTCTCGAAACTGGAACTTGGACCACGTTCCAGCATCGTGGACGCAGGCCTTTACGCACGTCTCTCTGCGCGGCCGCGAACGACGACGCGCGACACGACGTTGCAGCGTTCTTAACGGCACTTAAATATGCACGAAGAGAAACCGACGGTCGATGCTAATGCCCGTGCGTACGTTATAACCTGATGAACACGTAAATCTTGGTATTGGGGTTTATTGCGCGGGAGAAATCCCACAGCGTGTCCGCGCGCGCGTTTTCACTAACAGGCCTCTTCGGAAATGACCTGCCTTATTAGAGATTGCTGCCCCGAGCTTGCACTTGCGGCGTAGAAAAAAAAAGTGTTTCAAGTTAACTCGAGTTATCCCCGCCCTCGAGAAAATAATCAACTAGTTTCTTTCGTGCGCCGGCGTTCCTGTTGCTCACTGACTTTCTTCAACGTTGAACAATCATAAAACTTCTCTTCTTACTAGAAGACGAACTTGAACTCGCTCAAGTAATCTCGCGTCAATTTGCAACGCAGATGGGGTTGCGGAACCTCGTTCCGAGTAAGAAATTAATCGAAGCGCAACGGGAATACAGCAATCGTTTTCGCAACGATATTATCGTCCGAATAAGGTGTACGGAAGTATAACGATTATGCAAATTTGTGAAAACGACGACGTTAAAGTGTACGAGGTGCGGTCGCGATAGAAACGAGGGCGGGAATGTCTGAAGATCTCTGCGGTCGGCGCGGCGGTGCATTACGAATTTATCAAACGAAAGTGCAAAAACGGTGTCCCCAGGTTGGACTGGCGAAGTTGGAGCCTTCGTCAATTGTGTAAAGGCCTGTGTCGACGGTGCTAGGACTTGGTCCAAGTTGTAGTTTCGGGCAATGTGTAGCCAATCCACTTGCAGCTATTCCATAAAAGCTGGAACTTGGGCCCAGTTCTAGCATCGTGGACGCAGGCCTTAAGGAAGTAGGTCAGAAGAATCGACGTCGGTCAATTTCGTGTCGGCGGATCTCACTGGCGAATATGCGCACTCCCGGCCTAGGATTCTCCCGGCGAATAAAACATTCAACGCTAATTGAGTTGATTTCACCGAGCCGCTCGTCTCTCGGAACGACAGCCGTTCGGCTGGCCGTACAGTTCGCGGCCCGTCGACCGCGGGATTTCCGCGAAAGTCTCTCGTACGCGCGAATGCAAATCCCGTGCGCGCGCGCGACGTTGGTTTCGAAGGCGGTCTTTCCGGCGGTGTCGGAGATTTTACCGACCGGCACGAAAATCTCTAAATTCGCCAAATACACCGATCGACAAGTTTGCTAATTGAACGACGTGTTTGATCAGTCATGTTTAAGATTCAACGAGATAGCCGCGGTGCCTCGTTAAGTCGTCTCGTCGGAGGTGTCTCGTTAGAAGACGACGGTGACTCGCTAATGCCCACTTCCTTACTTTCTCCACCTCTAATTGTCACGGCCGTTAAACGACACGGTGCGCGGAAATTTCTTCAATTACGTGCCCGCCTCGATTCCGTTTATCCGCGACGCGAGCACCACTTTCGCGACCGAACAGATCCCAGGCGAGAGACGATTCGGTAGCAAGGAGCGATAACACGGGGCGTAGACACGCCGCTTTACTTGTCGAAATGCATTAGACTCGGCTTTCGTTCTGTATGACGAGTGTACTTGGAGTTAACCGCGCGCTCGCGGAGATTCGGATAACAAGACGTGTCGACAGGGAGTTATGGGGATGTAGCGGCAATTGCTATCGTCGGGATATCGTCGTGACGTTATCTAAACATCATTAATTAACGAGGACTAATGGCACATCGTGACCTGAGTAAGTCAGTCCGCGTACGGCTGGGATAGTAGAGTGGAAACAGGTCGCCCTTACCGAGAATAATTTCGCGTCTGTTGGTCTGGCGAATGCAAATTAATTACTCGGCCAGAGACTGACTTAAGCTCGGGATATATTCGTCCTATTCTCGTAGTTCGCTCCAAGTGCGACTAACAAGAACCCGTCGAGTCGACGGTCAACAAGCAGGACGTGGTTCGAGGTTTAGTCAGTAATCACTTACGCATACCAATAATTTCACGTATTACCCGAGTCGAAATTTTGGCCCTATATTGAACCTTTAAATTATATAGTAAGACCTAAAGACAGTAAAGGAGGTCGAGCTGCAGGTGCAAAATTTACTGCTACTTTAAAACCGACAGTGACGGAAATTTCTACTTTTGCCAATTTAGCATTAAAGTAGATCCTTTTAAGTAGGAGCTAAAGTAAATTTTTAGAATTAAAGATTCAAGGGAGGAGTAAAAAAATATTATGTCATCAAAGTAGATTATTGCTGGTCTACGCAGGTGTATAGATCAGTTAAGTAGGTGTAAATCAGCCTTAAAAGTGTCAAAGTAATACCAAAATTTCGACTCGGGTAAGTTATTATTATTGTTATCGTTACAGCGAACGTTTGGGAAAGAATAGACCGTTGGAAATGAATGATTTGGCAATCAATCTCCGAGAGATAGGGCAAAAATGGAAAGATTTTTTTCCTCCCCCCCGGCTCGTTTTTTTTCCGCGAAATGCGAAAAATTGTTTCGAATTTCGTTTCGGTTTTACCGACAGGATTTCGCTGCGATTTTTCCTCACGTTCGCGCACCGTCACGGCCGCACTTGTCCGCCGACGATTTAACGAGCGCGATGCGTTTCGCAGCTAAGCCGCATTCCGAATAGCAAGTCGCATTCCCGCCGTCCGTTCGTATGAATCCTTTAGTTAGTTGCAAATTCACGCTGATTGGACGTACCGTCCAATGGGATTATGCAGCCTTGGCGCTTAATGGAATTTACAAGTTCAAGCCGACGAGAGATGCAGTATATACATATATATATACACTAGACTCTCCACGTGTCCGCCTTGTTTGTTACCGCTGCTATGGTTTCTCGATTATTTTCCACGTGCGCCTCCTCCCCGTCTCCACGAGAGGGGAAGCGTTCCGCGCCGTGACGGATTCAAGGCCGATGACGAGTCACATTTTCTCGCCCCGCTGGCTTCTGCGTTGCACGCATAACGTACAGTCTTGTTCATTAATGCCCGGACCTCAGTTTTACCAGGATTCACATTTTCACAATCCTTATTCCCAGCTGTGCATCGATGAGTTTCAGTCTGTAGTTCACGCAGAAGTCTGAAGTGGTACAGACATGCAGCCTGAAACCCAGTGATCTGTATTGTAGACGAGAAAAATGCAGGTCCAGGCCACTGATGAATAAGGCTGTACGTGTTTTCCGCTGGCGTGGAAAACAAGAGAGTAAAAAGACCGGGCGATTTACTCCGCAGCGAGCGATAAACCCGCGGCGCGGGGTTAACGGCTTAAAAGTGCCGGCCCATTGATAACAAGGCCGTGTTGTCGGAACGTATCGGCGATGAATCATCGGCCGGCTTTCGCGCATAATAGGACGAAGTCCGCGAATCGCGCTGCATTATTGCCGCTACACAACGCGAGGGATGGCGGCGACGGTGAAACGTGGGCGAGCGCAACGATTTGCGAGCTCAACACGCGCGGGCGTGCGCGGATGCAAAATTAATCGTCCGCGAACGAAAGCTCCGCGCGGCTCGCGTTCCGCTCGCGACCGCGTCGTGAGTGAATTAAGCTCGGCCGCGGCGCGTCCTCCACACAGCCTCCATTTCCCGTCTCCGCTCGGCACGCGTGGCGCTTTAAACGCTTCGTTAAACGCCCGAGAGAAACGCACCGCGTAGATCAATAATAAAATGAGGAGCAAACGGAATTAAATCTCTCGCCTCGCGCGCTAATTAACGTCCCCGGCCGAGCTGAGGCTCCGGTTGAATTTACGACGCGGAGCCGTTAAAGACATCCGCGAGAAAGAGTGAGGTGCGAGAGAACCCCTGAGCATCGACACGATATTCCGTTGTCGGCTGTGCAAACGGAATAATCGCAATAGCACCGTACGACGATATCGGGACGCGGGAGGGCGCCGGAGGGAGGGAGGAGAGAGGATCGCGCACATGCAGAAAGAGAGAGAGAGAGAGGGCCGTACGATTCTCCTCTGGTGGTCTCTCGCGCGTTTTGAGAACCTGCGCGAATCTCTCGAGTGGGCGCTAAACATGTTTACCTACTCGATGCACCGACGCGACGCGCACATACGCAGAAGTCCACCAGGTTACCGCCGGTCGTCATACTTTCGCGAGTCGAGGAGAACGCGTTTTTGAGCGCGGCTCTTTTTACGCGGACGAGGCCTTCGACCGCGCAACTTTTTCCGCACGCGCACGCTCGCAAAGTACCCGGAGTCCGGCTGCCCACGTCTCTCGCGCCGGGATTCTCCGCGCGAAGCGCGCACGTAACGAGGCAATGGGCGATAGCGGTAATAATGATAGGGCATTTACTCGCGACGTGGGATTAATAATAATAATAATAATCATTACGGTAGGACGTCGCGTCGCCGCGAATTCTTCTCGCTCGGTCACGTAAATAATCATCGCGCCGGTTTCTTGATTAATCGATTTCCTTTCGTCGAGCGCGCGTGTCGAGTCGCGCGATGATCAATCACTTTCGAGCGGCCCAACGCGACAGGATCATCGGACTTGCACACGTCGCTTCCGACAAAATCAGGCCTTTCAAGGCTAAGGCGCGTCATTGAGCGGCTATTTTTACATCCGCACGATTAATACCGAACCCGCAGCGGCGGCGGCGGCGGCGGCGGCGACGCCAGACCACGCCAACGCTTTGTTGCGGCCGATGCAGGGCGGAAGGGCAATGCCGCTTTGATCACCCTTTATGACCAGCAAGGTGTTAAATCCTTTCTGGGAAAAGGTTGCCGCGTTTATAACGAGGGGACCGTTTTGCGTCAAGCGTCGCGCGTCGCCGACGACAGAGACGCACGTCCGCGCGCACTGCCGTCGGTTCATTCATGAAAGAGCGCGCTTCCCCGAGCACCCACACGCCTCTCGTCGCCGCGGCGACGTTATTTTCATTCATACACGTCGCGTCTCACGCACGCCGGAGATTCCTTACGCACGTGAGTCATACGCGGCGCCCCGGTGTTACGGAACGCGCGCGACGGCGGTCAGTCGACCGTCGATCGTCGCCGAGTTCGCGGGGCTTTAAGTTCGGCGCGATACCGATCGGACGTGAAAAGTTGGACGTTAAAGCGAGCGGGAGAGACGAGAGACGAGAACGAATGGGGTTCCACGAGTGGCAGTACCGCGCCGAGGTCTGGCTCGGGGTGGGAAGGGCGCGGGACAGGTGCTTCCAGGCAAGTACATCCCGCGATATCGTCCGGAATATAGGTCACTCGAGATTAATGCGAGAGTGTCGGGGACGTTACGTCCCTTTTGGAAAAGTTAGGCGAGAGAGGCGGAGAAGAGCCTCCGAACTTTCTCCCGTATCTCGGCAACGTTCTTACCGTTATCTCACCCGTACGGTACGGGGAGATAATCTTAAAGTAACGACGATGGACGGACAACGGACGGGACGGCGGCGCAGAGTCGCGACCGCGGAGCCGTGGGGTGGGAGATAAAATCGCGTTTTAAAGGACAGCCGGCGCGCGAAAGATCGCGCGCGACGTGTGTAACGCGACAGGCGCGCTTTCAGAGCGGAATTAAAATTCCGGCGTTCAGATAGGCCTTTCTTAATGCGCGACCCGCATTAGCCGCCGTGAGTCATTGCCGCAGCTGACTGGATACAAGTCGGCGGCACCTAACGCACAATTACGCGCGTCACGAGCGGGCGAGCGGAGCGGAGCGGACCGGGACCGCTCATGCCGCGCTCTTAGCAATCGGCGCGCCGGATCGGCGGCTTTCTTTCTTCGTGCATGTCCTAATGACGTTCGAGCAGTCCTTGTCTTTTTCCTCGTTCAAAGTCATATCTCGTGTCCGGGTACGATCGCGCCTTATCTCCCGACGGTTACCGATTAGGCGAGCGGCTATTTTTCTTCGACGATTCGTGTCCTCGCGAGCCTACCGCGTTCATTCTGAGCCGCGGCAATCGTCTTCGTGTTGTACAGCCTCCATTAATCTCCCGACAACTCTCTCTCTCTCACTCTCTCCCTCTCTTCGATGTCCATTATAAGAAACGTATCTGTTTTTTATTTGCGAGCTGAAAATATCGGACCTCCAGAGTGCTGTTTTGGCTCACGGAGATACGTCCGGGAGTTATTTAAATCGTTTAAAGGGAACCGCGGAGAGAGAAGGATGAAGGATGTATTCCGCGAACGTCAGTTTTGATAAAACGCTCACGGTTTTTTCCGAGTTAATTATCGACGCCGACGGGCGCGCAGCATCGCGGAGCCCGTGCGGATTATTAATGAGCAGGAAGTAACGCGAGCTTGACGAACAATCTCCACAGTTTTATGCATTCCCGTTTCGCGATTTGCGTGCTTCGCCGAAGGAATATTTTAAAGTAAATCGATCGCTTTTTCTCCCGTCAAACAGTACGTGCGCGCGTATGACTGGAGCGTGAATAACGCGACGTAATCGAGTGAGTAATGTCAGGTGAATAATCATAAGCGAGCTGGCACTAGGCGCGATTCCCCACCTCCCGCGAAATGCCTTTTTCCTCCAATTCGTGAGGATGACTCAGGCATCAATTTGAGCGGAGCCGCCACCTTATCTAACGCGTCCGGCTTTTCGTGCCTCCGATCGTTCCGACGTCCGCCGGCATTCCGAGCGCTCGGATTGTCGTGTAAAAATCGCGAGCGCCGCCGGTCAGATCGTTAGCGGGGTTACAACAAAGAGCTCGAACGTGAGCGCGAACTATTCGCGAACTGGCGCTATTCACCCGCGGGCCGCCCCGGGCCGCGTTTCTGCATCGGGAACGAACGCAACGCGGCGGGGAATGACAGAGCGGCGCGTGAGCGTAGCGCCTGCAACGGGGCAATAATGATGGAATTCCAGTCGTTACCCGTTTTACGCGAATTCGCGGAAGCATAAAGTGTGCCAGGCATCTCGCGAGACCTATCTCGCCCGCGGAATCGCGGCTCTCTTTTTTTTTTTCCTTTTCCGTTCCGTTCGAGAGAGCGCGCGCGCCGGCGGACACGGCGAAGCTCGCGCGAACTTTCGACTTTTAGGCACTTTTTCGATAGTTCGCGGCGAGTGTCGAGAGCAAAAATTGCCTCGTTTCCGCGCGAGTTGCCGCAACACCTCGAACAGAGCGGAAAATTAGCACCCGCGGGCGCGAGCAACACTCCTCGCCTCGGGGTGGTGTTACGGCAACTAATTGCAAGCGCGAGCGCCTCGCGACTCGGAAGCTGAAGGACGCGAGGGTATTATATCTGCGGTGCACATCTATAAAAGTTCGCATATTAAATCGCGGAGGGGCGCGGACCCGCGCGGACATGAGCCGCGTGTTCGCAGGCCGACAGACGCGAAACGGTACGCGATATTGTTTTAAGAGAACGCTCGTCGGTACGCCCGTAATTGTATTTCCATACGCTCCGCACGTAACCGCGCTCGCGGTGCAATTTCGATTTTTTACGAACTCCGACATGGCACGTCCGCCCGTTTACCGTCGCGATTATTATGGAACACGCCGGTCCCGCTAAACAAAACGCACGCAGAGACCGAGAGAGAGAGAGAGAGAGAGAGAGAGAGAGAGAGAGATACAGGAGGAATATTAACGTCTGCGGGACTGCCGCTCTGCCCTGCGGAATTATCGGGATCACGGTCGTCACGCGAGAGTCACTCCCGGGACCCACGCAAACCGAGGATTAAACGCGCCTCAAATTCGCAGCGGCTTTTGGTCGCGTCTCCTCCGAAGTTCCCTGGCGCGCGAGTGGATAGACTACGATAGATCCGCCTCACTGTAATGTATGATAATACGATGCGCCGGAAAGTGATGCACGGTATATAAATAAAATCGAGGGAGAAAGCGGCTCCTTTCCTTGTTTACGAGCGCGGCTGGAATTATCGGAAGAAACGTCGCCCGAAACAAGTACACGCGCCTGTGTTCTACTTTTCTTCTTTCCATTTTCTTTTCTTTTTTCTTTCTTAATCATTGACCACGCTTGGACAAACGGATTTCGACCCGAGTCGAATATTTCGGCCCCAGTTTAGCCTCGTATAATTTTTTAATCGGGAGCAATGAGGTTGAACCAAGGTCTTTGTGTCGGAGAAAATGTGTTGAATTTTTTACGGATAGGCCTAAAGGGAGTCGCTATTTCCCCTTTAGTAAAGAGGCCAACGCGAGTGTAATCAACAGAGGCTCGGTAGATTCTCTTCGGCCTAAGAGGTTTCAAAGAGGGTGAAATATTTTATTACATTCTCTTTGAGGATTAAGATGAGGTTAGACAATTTTTATACTCATCCAAGTCACAAATTGAAGTTTCAAACTCCACGACTCCGAGGTTCAAATGAAAACGGAATAGAGCCGTCTCGGGACCAAATACTCGACTGGGACGGAGAAATGGGAAGTGCACGGGTCTTTCCCGGACGACTGCGTCCGGATCTATGCGATAGATTCAAACGCAATGTACGAATCGCGACGATTCTTCCAGGCCTCTTTGTCGCTTGCAAACGCGCGTGTTTCCCTCGTCGAGAGTGTTTCGGAAAAAGAAAAAGGAATATTATTCGTGTAAAGTCGCTGATAATACAATGTTTGCGGAATGTCTCGCGGGGCACACGATTCTGCGTCTGGATTCCGCGCGAAATGATATTCAGGCATTGTCGTAGTTACGACCCGAAACGGAGATAATGTGGACGTTAGGAAATTCCTACTGACGCTCGATACTGCCTGGCACTGCGCGATAATAACACGCTTCCTCGAAGCGTTTCGCTATCCGAGTTCCGGAAATATACCGCACCGACGAAATGCGAAATCGCGGTCACACGGTCGCGGCGAACGTGCCCCGTTTGCACCTGCAAATCTGACGCGCGGTGCGGCGTGAGATTTCGTTTTCAGGTAAATCGTTATTGAGTCAGCGTCCCTCTCACTTTCGTGACGCGGTATGATCTCCCGTGGTGAATCACGCGTCTTTTTTGCGTGTGTTCGCTCCGGCGAGACGCGACTACTGGCCGTGTGCCTTTCGACGCATTTGCATTGGCATTCGTCGCCGCGAATTAATTATTAAGCGCGCGTGAGTCGGATCTGCCCCGACGGATTATTCATTCCGCGAAGCGAGATCGTTGGAAATTTTTAGTTACGTGGAACCTTTCTACCGTTTCGGGAATATCGCCTGACGTTGCCTGATATCAGGAATATGCTCCGCCACTCATAATTATTCGAACGACAGGTATTTTAGATTTTACTCCAGTGTTCCACCCACGGGGAGAATTTTTTCTTAAAATTGATCCTAGAAATCCTATAAACGTGGGACAGCGTGGCATTTAGAAGAATTTTGTGAGAGATTTTTTAAATTTCACCATACATTTTATTAGTAGAATGTATTGAAGAAACTTTCACGAAGTTCTTCAAAATGCCATGTTATCCCACAATTACATGATACTCAGGGTAAATTTTAAGAGAAAATTCTCTCCGTGTACTGTTGTTAGCACAGATAACACGCATTATTAGACTAATTAACTGCTCTTGTAGTATAGTGCTTGTAGTTGTACGTTACTCAATTCAAATTAATGAAACAAGTGGATAGTTCGTCGGACTAGCCAATTATCTTTAAGATGATATTGCGTTGTTATTTTATTTATTAAAGTGTTTCCTATAAAATAGAATATATGAAAGAAATTATAAGAGAATATAGAATATCGGCAGGAGCAATGAAAACAGTTGAACAAATGCAAAACATTTCTAAAGCATTAATAATTAATAAATCCTTTAACTTAATATCATTGCATTACACTTTATCGCGTCGAACAGTTTTCTTCAATGAATATTACGTTTCCTGGACGTGACCTTTTGTCACTGCAACTCTCCAGGTCGTTCGAATAATTACGAGCCGTAGTGCGTATCAGCGGTAGTGAGAATTGATACGGATCACGGTGCTGAATCTGAAACCGAAACGGACGCACTTATCGATTCGTAACGCGAGCGCGCGGAGATAAAGGAAATCTCGGAATGCAATTTGGAGTTCGTGAAAGCGAGTACAGTCATCATACGCGTATCTGATAATGAGTCAGTGCTGGCAGCCCGGCTACATAATTGCGCAGGTGAGGTCACTCACTGTCATTTTATCTAGGAGGGACAGAGGTATCCGCTCGCGTGCGTTCGCTTTTCCCCGACGACAAAACGACGTCGCAAAAAAAAAGAACGCTCGCCCACAGCGCGATTACGGTTAGAAGCCTTTTCGCGGAATCGGGTCAGGCAGCTGTCGCGTACACCTCGGCCTCGGCACGATCCCGTCCCTCCCGCCGTTTCTTCTTTACGATCAACACAACAAAGACCCCGGCGGTCACGCGTACACGACGAACACCCACGTGAGCGCGAGCGCGCACACCCTCGTAAATGCACCGTTCGCGCCGTACATAATGGGCCCCGCGCGGTCTCCCATTGTCCACTTACGGTTAAAGTCTCTCGTCGTAAGCCGCCCGGGCGGATGAAAGCGCGGAGAAGGAGCGCGGAGCAGCGGGCCCCGTGGGGACGGGGGAGAGAAGTCGCGTATGACGACACGCCGGACCCAATGTCATCGGGCCCGCTATGCTTCCGCGAATTTATGCGATTATTATGCCGGCGGCTGGCCGGTGGACGGCGGGGCCCGCGATACCGCAGAGACTCTAGGCGGGCCCGGACATCGCGACAGCGCCGGGCCCGTTACAAACCGTAGCTATTACGTGATCGGACAGACGCGTGTATTGGGCACTCGTCTCGCCGATTGTTATCGGGATATCCCTCGCGATCGTGACGCAAAAGCGCCGTGTGCACCCGAGTCGAAATTTTGGCCCTACGTTGAACCTTTAATTCTATTATACAGTAGGACCTAAGACAGTAAAAGAGGTCGGATCGCAAGTACAAAATTTACTCCTACTTTGAAATCGATAGTGTCGGAAATTTCTGCTTTTGCCAAAATTCCGACTCGGGTGAACGTACGGAATTTCTTGCGTTTTTTCTTCTCCCATTAGAAACGATTGACGTTGATACGCGAATAAAGGGCCGCGCGAAATAAGGCGTTGATAAATCGGCACAACGACACCGAGAGGACTAGATCTAACCGCCTGGAGCGGCGTGAAGCTGTACAGGCGGCTTTCTCATTATCGACCAGTGTCTAACGGGGAATTCCCCGAAAGGCGCTAAATGAGGTGTCAATTCGCTGGCGCTTGACCCTGCCCGGGGGTTTAAAGGCCGCGGCAACACGCTTGCGTAACTGGCAACGCGGACGGAGCACGAAATCGAGATAAGTATCGCGACACATGCGCTCGTAGGCATCGGCACGAAGAACTTGCTCACCTGCCGCTGCCGCGCGACAGCGGCGTGACGGCGCTCTGTCCTCACGCGATCTCGAGAAATCTGCGGTTTTCATTCGGTGCAGTATCACGGCGAGATAATGCGGACCGTCTTAGCCGCCGGACATTACCTTGACAAGTTGAGCCTGACCGCAGCTGCATCGTAACACCGTGGTACGGTGTTACGGATGCAGCTACACCCGAGTCGTCGTTTCGGATTCTCCGCACTTTATTTCATCTCCAAAATTGCTCTCGCGCGCGTTCTTTAAGTTATTAACGCGAAATGCAGTTTTGTAATTCTTGCAAATAAGTCTATGTCTGTTCAACTTTTATTTTACTTGGCGTTTTTTAATTATACAACGAGGGGTAAACCGCAGACCGAAATCATGTGCAACAACGTCTACTAATGCCGCAGAGAAAATCCGGCATTTTAGAATATTTTGTCTTGTGTTATCTTATTTTATCTTTTTAGATTGTTTATAATCCCCTAGCAGGGCCAAATAACACCCACTAATGCCCAAAAGACGCCCAGTAATGCCGCAAATCTGTGCCTAGTTATCGCTTAATTCAATTTTACTAGTAAACGCAGGCATCTGTTTGCCCATGTGGGATTTTTATTTGTCCAGCGTATTTTTCGGAGTAGCGCGAGAATATTTTTCCTGCTGGAAGTGCGCGACTCTCAGGTTTTACGAGCGCATTCGCCTCGCGTTTCATTGACGCGCGGAATCCGGGCGGAAGTGAGTCGCCGCGCAAATCCGCGATTTCCACACGTCGGTTTCGCAGGGAGTAACGGCAGATAAGAGTGAAAGTAAATCAGGCGACTTTTTGCTCGCGCGATGTGCTAACCGGTCGATTCATTTCTTTTCTGCCGCGTGCTCCTCGCGCGGCGAGATAGTCCGCGGCACGAGTGGGATACCACTCGCTCGCGATAGTTGTAAATCATCGCGGAGAGGTCACGGAATGCAATAGAAACGCTGGAAACTGTGCGCGCAACCGGCGGCGATACCGATACGTTTCTTTGCGTTTCGTCCGATCGGATAATTTATGACGTTCGACTTACACAGTGTTTACACCGCCTGAGATAACCGGTCTCTGTTTTGACGTGTTAAACACCGCCGTCTGTTGTCTCAAGTGTCATCCCTCGTGCATACCGATTCCTCCGAATTGTGTGTGTGCGTGTGCGCGCGCGCGTGTGCGCACGCTCGTGCTAACAATGAGACGTGATTGATCGGGTCCCTCATTATCGCTCGGTTTTTACGGAAAATTACGTAAAAGCGCTCGAAGCGA